>NC_041391.1:195329177-195414923 GCF_002162155.2 Triticum dicoccoides | reverse complement strand
AGCCCTGTGCTCGCCTAAGTTATAAAAATCCTACCGAGTGAAGAGCAACCCTCTCACTCGGGGGCTTAGCTGCAGTCCAAGCACTCGCCTAAGTTATAAAAATCCTACCGAGTGAAGAGCAACCCTCTCACTCGGGGGCTTAGCTGCAGTCCAAGCACTCGCCTAAGTTATCAAAATCCTACCGAGTGGTAAGCCGGACTTTCACTCGGAGGCTTAGCTGCAGCCCTACGCTCGCCTAAGTTATAAAAATCCTACCGAGTGAAGAGCAACCCTCTCACTCGGAGGCTTAGCTGCAGTCCAAGCACTCGCCTAAGTTATCAAAATCCTGCCGAGTGAAGAGTAAACCTCTCACTCGGGGGCTTAGCTGCAGCACAGTGCTCGCCTAAGTGGACTGAAGAATAAGTCAATCGCAGTAAAGGCGCCTTGCTTTGAACCTGCAAAAGACATTTCGAGCCAAAGGCAATCGTATTCAAGCACCAAATTCAAGTTTGAATCGATATCTAAAGGAACCGAGAGTGCTCAGGCGTTAAGCCTGTTAAGGTTTATCGGTTACAATTCCACTCGGCATACCGAGGCAAATTTAAAGCGTCGAGCCAGAAGAAGTTTTTTACCCCTCCTGTGGAGGGCTGGAAGGAGCAACGAATTCATCAAGGTCAATTCCGTCGGCGATCCGAGTGGCAGCTGCAAGGAAAGTTTCCATAAAGGACCTGAAGTCGTGCTTCTTGGTGTTGGCCACCCGAAGAGCCGCCAGCTTCTCTTCTCGCGCATCTTTACAGTGGACTCGGGCCAGACACAGAGCAACATCCGCACCACACCGAGCCGAGGACTTCTTCCATTCCTGCACTCGACCAGGGATCGTATTTAAGCGGGCCATCAGCGACTCAAGGTCATTCTGAAGTGTCTCCTCAGGCCAGAGCGTCGAGTCGATGCGAGATGTGGCGGCCTTCAGCCTTGCGAGATAGTCCACGACAGCTGCAACACGAGACTCCAGTCGGAAAACATCCATGGCAACTTCGTCGTTCACCGGGGAATTGACGGGGTCGAGGTTTGGCTCCAGCCGGCTAGTTTCTTCTTCAAAGTTTTGACAAAATTCTGCAAGGATGATCACTAAGTCAAGGGGATGGTCGAATGGAAAAACCACAATTGGAAATGTTTGCCAAGCATAGAGGTTTACCTTCAAGCATAAGAAACAGCTTCTTGGCAAGACTACTCAGGAAGGCCTCCAGATCAGTTTTCTTTCCAGTCAATTTGCTGACTTGGTCGGTCAGGGCAGCTTTATCAGTTTTTAGTCGACTGACCTCCTTGTTGGCGATCCCAAGGGCAGCTTTCAGATTGGTATTGTCTTGTTCAAGCTTGGTGACTGAAGCTAACTTCTCGTCAGCAAGCTTGATCTTCTCAGCGAGTTCGAGGTCTTTCTTCTGTTGGGCCTCCCTTACCTTACCTGCGAGTTACAGCAAGGTCAGATTTTGAAACAAGCAAGGGGAAAAGCAGTCGTCAAGGTCTCACCAAACATACCTTCGGTCTCCTCCTTTGCCTTCGTCAGCTTCTCTTGAACCAGCTTCAAGCTCAGCTCGAGTTGAGTGTGCTTGTTTTCCAGCTCAGAGTAGCGAGCCACAAGATCACAGGAGTTCTGCGAAGAACCAATCGACTAAATGTCAAATATAATTCACTTCCGAGTGAAAAAGGAAAAAACACACGATTCTAAGACTACAGCCGAATACAAGCATTTGACCGTAGTCTCGGGGACTACACCCAGTGGGTGCACTCAGCGTGCCCCCACTAATCCTGTTGAAGACAAAGTCGACCAGTCGACCTCAAAAAAAAACGAGATGTATTCTTTAAGACTGTGATCAACTGCAAGCAGTCGACCACAGTCTCGGGGACTACACCCAGTGGATGCACTCAGCGTGCCCCCACCGGTTTGTGAAATCCAGTCGACATAGTCGACTGACAGAAAAATTGACATCATAAAGCCTAAGGCCGACTGCCAGCAGTCGACCTTAGCCTTGGGGACTACACCCAGCGGGTGCACTCAGCGTGCCCCCGCTAACACGGAGTTTATTCGACACACCCAGTGGGTGACTACTATAAATTCCGGAAAGGAAAAGTTTTTGGTAGCATATCCAACAGAACAAACAGTGGTCGACTGACCTGGACATTGCTTTGGAGGGCAGAACTGGCGTCATAAGCCGCCTGGCTCGCATCCCGGATGGTCTTCAGCTGCTCCATCATGATCCCCGCCTGGAGTATCGCCTCCTTCGCTGCGCCAGCTTGGTCCTCTGGGACGTGGTGCGTCGTGAAGAGGGAGGGCTGCTGAGCACTCGTCAATGGATCTGCGAAGGACACCGTGTGTCGAGTGGTGTTCTCTTCTTCCACAGTCAGAATCTCAGGCGCCGTCACATCCTGAGGCACCTTACTGGCGGATGCTTTCCGACTCCTCCTGCGCTTCAGCGGCTCTTCATCCTCATCATCATCAGGGAGATTGATAACAGTATTGGGTGGAGCTACGGAGAAGAATCAGGATCAGAGATCACGAGTCAGTCGACATCAAGATCAGAGATCGCGAGTCAGTCGACTAAGAACGGCGTTAAGAATACAGTACTTGGGTTCGAAGTTGCTGCGTCCTCCATCTCGTGGTCATCAGCCCGGGCTGAGGTTTCAGAAGTAGCAGCACTGCAACTCCAAAGGGTCAGTCGACTAACTTCAGCGTCGACCAGAGACAAAGTCCACACAAAATAAGAAGATTCAAGCAGCACGATTACCCTGATATGGTGGGGATGGACACCTTCATCTTCGGTAGGAGCTTGATCGTCTTCAACGGGGCCGCCCTGGGCTGCTTCGGCGCCTTTTCAGTCGGCACCGGAGAGGTGGTCCGAGGGCGCTTGGTCGACTGAACAGCGGTCGCAACCCCCTTGCCACGTTCAGTCGAAGGGTCGTGGACAAGCTTCGACCGCCTTTCTGAGCGCGGTGGTACGACCTCCTCCTCCTCTTCTTCCTCGTCCTCGACGTCATCTTCATCACCGTCATCATCATCATCGTCGTCATCATCCTCTGCAACATCCGAGTCCCATTCCTCCTCTTCCTGGCTCTCGCCCCCGCTCGCCTCGCCCTCCTCAGTCGAAGCTTGTGCCCCATTGGGCATCGAGTACAGCTCGGTGAGGGCCTAGCAGATGTCCAGACAAGGATCAGTCGACCAGTCGGCAGGGTAAACAGAAATGAATGCGACAAGAGCGCAGTGGAGAGCAGGGCAAGTGTACCTTGTTTGGATCGCTGTTGTGGTCGAGTGGAGGAATCCTTCTGGCTCCGCGTGGGTTATCCTTGTTTCCGGTAACGGCTACCATCCATCTTTCCAGAGTGACGTCATCGACTGCTTCTGGATGGACTCTAGTCTCGTCTTCGGTCCCACGGTACAACCACATGCAGTGGCTCCGGAACTGAAGGGGCTGGATGCGACGCCTGAGGAAGACCTCCAGGAGGTCCATGCCCGTCACTCCCTCCCGAACCAACTGCACCACGCGCTCCATCAACATCTTCACGTCAGCTTTCTCCTCCGGAATCAGCTTCAGAGGGGAGGGCTTGTTCACTCGGTCCATGGTAAACGGAGGGAGTCCACTCGACTGCCCTGGCATCGACTGGACCTGGCAGTAGAACCAAGTCGACTGCCAGCCTCTGACGGACTCGGGAAAGGTCATGGGCGGGAAGGTGCTCTTATTCCTCACCTGGATCCCCAGACCCCCACACATTTGGACGACTCGGGTCCTCTCATCACCTGGGCTCGCCTTCTTCACGGTCTGAGAGCGACACGTGAATATATGCTTGAACAAACCCCAGTGCGGTCGATAGCCCAGGAAGCCCTCACACATGGACACGAACGCGGCAAGATAGGCAATAGAGTTTGGGGTAAAGTGGTGGAGCTGCGCCCCAAAGAAATTCAAGAAGCCACGGAAGAAAACACTTGGCGGCAAGGAAAATCCACGATCAACATGGGTGGCCAAGAGCACACACTCACCCTCTTCTGGCTGGGGCTGCCACTCCTTCCCCGGAAGCCTCGCAGCTCCATGAGGGATCAAGCCCTCGTTGGCCATGTCGAGGAGGTCATTCTCGGTGATGGTCGACTGGATCCAGTCTCCTTGGACCCAGCCCTTCGGCAGGCGGGATCTGGACGAGGACCCGCCACGGCTGGTGGATCTCCCCTTTGCCTTCTCCGTCGCCGACGCCTTCTTCGCACGTTCCAGCGCCGCCGTCTTCTCCTTGGCCATGGTTGCCGGCGAGATGCGCGTGGGGAAGTTGTGCGGGGGCGAGAGCGAGCGCGCTGGACGGGGACGAAGGGAGCGGAGAGAGAGAGAGAATGACTGAGGCGCAGTACAGAAATCCTCGCCGGGCGCATTTATAAGGTCCCTTCCGAGTGGCTGACAGGTGGGCCCGGTCGATCTAATCATATCAGGAACAGTTGTGCAGACGGGATACGTGGCGAAGAAAGCGGCGCGGAGATCGAGGCATCTATGCCCCGTCCCCTCCGAACGCCGCGGTCCGCTCCGCTTCGCGCGCGTCCCCAAATTTCGCATCCCGCGGAATCCGCAAACGGCAGATCGGTCTGTCAGACGTGGGGTTTCCCGCGATCCGTCGCTCGGAGACCGTCGAAGCCCGAAAAATCACTCGACGAAAGAAGAGAATGGATCGAGTCGACCGAAGACAAGTTGCTCACTATCGACGAAGAAATTCTTTGGCCCAGAACAATGCACGACCAGTGTGCAAAGGTTAATCGGAAACGACATCAACTCCTTCCTCACTCGAAGCCTCAATCCATTCGGGGGCTAATGATGGGGTCATGTACCTAGGGTAGGGTCATGGACCTGATCTAAGTACCTTACCCAAGGACGCCCTTAGAAGAGGTCGCCTTCCAGTCGACCAACAAGGGACTCACTCGACTGACTTGAAGGACTCGACCACGAAGACTCACTCGACCACCAGAAGGTCAAGAGGCACTCTGCACTGCAACGGCCTGTAATCAAGTAGACTTTATGATAGTAAAGGCACTTTATGTGGGGCGTTACCAGTAACGCCCCAGACTTAACTCACCTTAAACCCTCTCCTACGTGGGCTGGCTGGGGTCCTGGCGCACTCTATATAAGCCACCCCCCTCCACAGGCAGAAAGGTTCGGCACCTTGTAACTCATATACTCATAATCCACTCGACCGCCTCCGGGCTCCGAGACGTAGGGCTGTTACTTCCTCCGAGAAGGGCCTGAACTCGTACATCCTTTGTGTTTACAACCTCTCCATAGCTAGGACCTTGCCTCTCCATACCTACCCCCACTCTACTGTCAGGCTTAGAACCACGACACCTCTCGGTAATGCACATCACTATAAGCCTTGCAAGCAATGTGACTAATGAGTTAGTTGCAGGATGATGCATTATGTAATGAGTAAAGAGACTTGCCGGTAATGAGATTGAACTAGGTATTGGATACCGACGATCGAATCTCGGGCAAGTAACATACCGATGACAAAAGGAACAAAGTATGTTGTTATGCGGTTTGACCGATAAAGATCTTCGTAGAATATGTAGGAGCCAATATGGGCATCTAGGTTCCGCTATTGGTTATTGACCAAGAATAGTTCTAGGTCATGTCTACATAGTTCTCGAACCCGTAGGGTCCGCACGCTTAAGGTTTCGATGACAGTTATATTGTGAGTTTATGAGTTTTGATGTACCGAAGGAGTTTGGAGTCCCGGATGAGATCGGGGACATGACGAGGAGTCTCAAAATGGTCGAGACGTAAAGTCGATATATTGGACGACTATATTCGGAGTTCGGAAAGGTTCCGAGTGATTCGGGTATTTTTCGGAGTACCGGAGAGTTACGGGAATTCGCTGGGGAGTATATGGGCCTTATTGGGCCATACGGGAATAGAGGAGAGAGGCCAAAAGGAAGGAGGCCTGCACCCCCCTCTGGTCCGAATTGGACAAGGGGCGCAGCCCCCCTTTCCTTCTTCCTCTCCCCCTCTTTCCCCTTCTCCTACTCCAAACAAGGGAGGTGGAATCTTACTAGGACTAGGGAGTCCTAGTAGGACTCCACACTTGGCGCGCCCCCTCCTAGGGCCGGCCTCCTCCCCCCTTGCTCCTTTATATACGGGGGCAGGGGGCACCCCATGACACACAAGTTGATCTACGGATCGTTTCTTAGCCGTGTGCGGTGCCCCCCTCCACCATATTTCACCTCGGTCAAATCGTCGCGGAGTTTAGGCGAAGCCTTGCGCCGGTAGAACATCATCATCGTCACCATGCCGTCGTGCTGACGGAACTCATCCCCGACGCTTTGCTGGATCGGAGCCCGGGGATCGTCATCGAGCTAAACGTGTGCTGAACTCGGAGGTACCGTACGTTCGGTACTTGGATCGATCGGATCATGAAGACGTACAACTACATCAACCGCGTTGTCATAACGCTTCCGCTTACGGTCTACGAGGGTATGTGGACAATACTCTCCCCTCTCGTTGCTATGCCATCACCATGATCTTGCGTGTGCGTAGGAATTTTTTTGAAATTACTACGTTCCCCAACAGTGGCATCCGAGCCTAGGTTTTATGCGTTGATGTTATATGCACGAGTAGAACACAAGTGAGTTGTGGGCGATACAAGTCATACTGCTTACCAGCATGTCATACTTTGGTTCGGCGGTATTGTTGGATGAAGCGGCCCGGACCGACATTACGCGTACGCTTACGCGAGACTGGTTTTACCGCCGTGCTTTGCACACAGGTGACTAGCGGGTGTCTGTTTCTCCAACTTTAGTTGAACCGAGTGTGGCTACGCCCGGTCCTTGCGAAGGTTAAAACAGCACCAACTTGACAAACTATCGTTGTGGTTTTTGATGCGTAGGTAAGAACGGTTCTTGCTAAGCCCGTAGCAGCCACGTAAAACTTGCAACAACAAAGTAGAGGACGTCTAACTTGTTTTTGCAGGGCATGTTGTGATGTGATATGGTCAAGACGTGATGAGATATAAGTTGTTGTATGAGATGATCATGTTTTGTCGGCAACTGGCAGAAGCCCTATGGTTGTCTCTTTGTTGCATAAGATGCAAGTGCCAAATAATTGCTTTACTTTATCGCTATGCGATAGCAATAGTTGCAAGAGCAATAGTTGGCGAAACGACCATGTGACGACTCATTGATTTAGATCAAGATGATGAAGATCATGGTGTCGTGCCGGTAACGATAGAGATCATGACAGTACTTTGGAGATGGAGATCAAAGGCGCAAGATGATCATGGCCATATCATGTCACATATTTTGATTGCATATGAGGTTTATCTGTTATACATCTTATTCTGTTTTGTTTGACGGTAGCATTATAAGATGATCTCTCACTAATTATCAAGAAGTGTTCTCCCTGAGTATGCACCGTTGCGAAAGTTCTTCGTGCTGAGACACCACGTGATGATCGGGTGTGATAGGCTCTACGTTCAAATACAACAGGTGCAAAATAGTTGCACACGCGGAATACTCAGGTTAAACTTGACGAGCCTAGCATATACAGATATGGCCTCGGAACACGGAGACCGAAAGGTCGAGCGTGAATCATATAGTAGATATGATCATAATATTGATGTTCACCGTTGAAACTACTCCATCTCACGTGATGATCGGACATGGTGTAGTTGATATGGATCACGTAATCACTTAGAGGATTAGAGGGATGTCTTTCTAAGTGGGAGTTCTTAAGTAATATGATTAATTGAACTTTAAATTTATCATGAACTTAGTCCTGGTAGTATTTTGCAAATTATGTTGTAGATCAATAGCTTGTGTTGTTTCTTTCATATGTTTATTTTGATATGTTCCTAGAGAAAATTGTGTTGAAAGATGTTAGTAGCAATGATGCGGATTGGATCCGTGATATGAGGTTTATCCTCATTGCTGCACAGAAGAATTATGTCCTTAATGCACCGCTAGGTGATAGACCTATTGCAGGAGCAAACGCAGACGTTATGAACGTTTGGCTAGCTCAATATGATGACTATTTGATAGTTTAGTGCACCATGCTTAACGGCTTAGAATCGAGACTTCAAAGATGTTTTGAACGTCATGGACCATATGAGATGTTCTAGGAATTGAAGTTAATATTTCAAGCAAATACCCGAGTTGAGAGATATGAAGTCTCCAACAAGTTCTATAGCTAAAATATGGAGGAGAATCGCTCAACTAGTAAGCATGTGCTCAGATTGTCTGGGTACTTCAATCACTTGAATCAAGTGGGAGTTAATCTTCCAGATAAGATAGTAATTGACAGAATTCTCTAGTTACCATCACTAAGTTACTAGAACTTCGTGATGAACTATAGTATGCAAGGGATGACGAAAACAATTCCCGAGCTCTTCGTGATGTTGAAATTGACGAAGGTAGAAATCAAGAAAGAGCATCAAGTGTTGATGATTGACAAGACCACTAGTTTCAAGAAAAGGGCAAAGGGAAAGAAAGGGAAACTTCAAGTAGAATGGCAAACAAGTTGTCACTTCCGTGAAGAAGCCCAAAGCTGGACCTAAGCCTGAAACTAAGTGCTTCTACTGCAAAGGAAATGGTCACTGGAAGTGGAACTACTCGAAATATTTGGTAGATAAGAAGGATGGCAAAGTGAACAAGAGTATATTTGATATACAGGTTATTGATGTGTGCCTTACTAGTGTTTATAGTAGCCCCTGAGTATTTGATACTTGTTCGGTTACTAAGATTAGTAACTCGAAACAAGAGTTACAGAATAAACAGAGACTAGTTGAAGGGGAAGTGATGATGAGTGTTGGAAGTAGTTCCAAGATTGATATGATCATCATCGCACACTCCCTATACTTTCGGGATTAGTGTTAAACGTAAATAAATGTTATTTGGCATTTGCGTTGAGCATGAACATGATTTGATCGTGTTTATTGCGATACGGTTATTCATTTAAAGTTAGAGAATAATTGTTATTCTCTTTACATGAATAAGACCTTCGATGGTTATACACCCAATGAAAATAGTTTGTTGTATCTCGATCATAGTGATACACATATTCATAATATTGATGCCAAAAGATGCAAAGTTAATAATGATAGTGCAACTTATTTGTGGCACTGCCGTTTGGGTCATATAGGTGTAAAGCGCATGAAGAAACTCCATAAAGATGGATTTTTGGAATCACTTGGTTATGAATCATTTGATGCTTGCGAACTGTGCCTTTTTGGCAAGATGACTAAAACTCCGTTCTCCGGAACAATGGAACAAGCTACTGACTTATTGGAAATAATACATACCGATGTATGCGATCCAATGAGTGTTGATGCTCGTGGCAAGTATCGTTATTTTCTGACCTTCACAAGATGATTTGAGCATATATGGGTATATCTACTTGATGAAACATAAGTCTGAAATAGTTGAAAGGTTCAAAGAATTTCAGAGTGAAGTGGAAAAATCATCGTAACAAGAAAATAAAGTTTCTGCGATCTGATCACGGAGACGAATATTTGAGTTACGAGTTTGGTCTTCAATTAAAACAATGTGGAATAGTTTCACAGCTCACGCCACCTGGAACACCACAACGTTATGGTGTGTCCGAACGTTGTAACCGCACTTTATTGGATATGGTGCGATCTATGATGTCTCTTACTGATTTACCATTATCGTTTTGGGGTTATGCATTAGAGACAACTGCATTCACGTTAAAAGGGCACCATCTAAATCCGTTGAGATGACATCATATGAACTATGGTTTAGAAGTAAACCTAAGCTATTGTTTCTTAAAGTTTGGAGTTGCGGTGCTTATATGAAAAAGGTTTTCAACCTGATAAGCTCGAACCCAAATCGGAGAAGTGCGTCTTCATAGAATACCCAAAGGAAACTGTTGGGTAATCCTTCTATCACAAATCCAAAGGCAAAACATTCGTTGCTAAGAATGGATCCTTTCTAGAGAAGGAGTTTCTCTCGAAAGAAGTGAGTGGGAGGAAAGTAGAACTTGATGAGGTAACTATACCTGCTCCCTCATTTGAAAGTAGTTCATCACAGAAATCTGTTCATGTGACTACTACACCAATTAGTGAGGAAGTTAATGATGATGATCATGAAACTTCAGATTAAGTTACTACAGAACATCGTAGGTCTTACAGAGTAAGATCCGCACCAGAGTGGTACGGTAATCCTGTTCTGGAAATTATGTTACTAGACCATGACGAACCTACGAACTATGAAGAAGCGATGGTGAGCCCAGATTCCGCAAAATGGCTTGAGGCCATGAGATCTGAGATAAGATCCATGTATGAAAAAAAAGTACGGACTTTGATTGACTTGCCCAATGATCGGCGAGACATTGAGATTAAATGGATCTTCAAGAGGAAGACGGACGCTGATAGTGTTACTATCTATAAAGCAAGAATTGTCGCAAAAGGTTTTCGACAGGTTCAATGTGTTGACTACGATGAGAGTTTTTCACTCGTATCTATGCTTATGTCTGTCTGAATCATGTTAGCAATTGCCGCATTTTATGAAATCTGGCAAATGGATAAACAAAACTGCATTCCTTAATGGTTTTTTTAAAGAAGAGTTGTATATGATGCAACCAGAAAGTTTTTGTCAATCCTAAAGGTGCTAACAAATTGTGCAAGCTCCAGCGATCCATCTATGGACTGGTGCAAGCATCTCGGAGTTGGAATATATGCTTTGATGAGTTAATCAAAGCATATGGTTTTATACAGACTTTTGAAGAAATCTGTATCTACAAGAAAGTGAGTGGGAGCTCTGTAGCATTTCTAATATTATATGTGGATGACATATTGTTAATTGGAAATGATATGGAAATTCTGGATAGCATGAAAGGATACTTGAATAAGAGTTTTTCAAAGCAAGACCTCGGTGAAGCTGCTTACACATTGAGCATCAAGATCTATATAGATAGATCAAGACGCTTGATAAGATTTTTCAATGAGTACATACCTTGATAAATTTTTGAAATAGTTCAAAATGGAACAGTCAAAAAAGGAGTTCTTGCCTGTGTTACAATGTGTGAAGTTGAGTAAGACTCAAGACCCGACCATTGCAGAAAATAGAAAGAGAATGAAAAGTCATTCCCTATGCCTCAGTCATAGGTTCTATAAAGTATGCTATGCTGTGAACCAGACCTATTGTATACCTTGCTCTTTTTTGGCAAAGGAATACAATTTTGATCTAATAAGTAGATCACTGGACATGGGTCAAGAATATCCTTAGTGAGGACTAAGGAGATGCTCGATTATGGAGGTGATAAAAGAGCCCATCGTAAAAGTTACAACGATGCAAGCTTTTACACCAATCCAGATGACTCTAAGTCTCAATCTGGATACATATTGAAAGTGGGAGCAATTATCTAGAGTAGCTCCGTGCAGAGCATTGTGGACATAGAATATTTGTGAAATACATACGGCTCTGAATATGACAGACCCGTTGACTAAGCTTCTCTCACGAGCAAAACATGATCATACCTTAGTACTCTTTTGGGTGTTAATCACATAGCGATGTGAACTAGATTATTGACTCTAGTAAACCCTTTGGGTGTTGATCACATGATGATGTGAACTATGGGTATTAATCACATGCAGATGTGAATATTGGTGTTAAATCACATAGCGATGTGAACTAGATTATTGACTCTAGTGCAAGTGGGAGACTGGAGGAAATATGCCCTAGAGGCAATAATAAAGTTATTATTTATTTCCTTATTTCATGATAAATGTTTATTATTCATGCTAGAATTGTATTATCCGGAAACATGATACATGTGTGAATACATAGACAAACATATAGTCACTAGTATGCCTCTACTTGACTAGCTCATTAATCAAAGATGGTTATGTTTCCTACCATAGACATGTGTTGTCATTTGATTAATGGGATCACATCATTAGGAGAATGATGTGATTGACATGACCCATTCCGTTAGCCTAGCACTTGATCGTTTAGTATGTTGCTATTGCTTTCTTCATGACTTATACATGTTCCTGTAACTATGAGATTATGCAACTCCCGTTTACCGGAGGAACACTTTGGGTGCTACCAAACGTCACAACGTAACTAGGTGATTATAAAGGAGTACTACAGGTGTCTCCAAAGGTACATGTTGGGTTGGCGTATTTCGAGATTAGGTTTTGTCACTCCGATTGTCGGAGAGGTATCTCTGGGCCCTCTCAGTAATGCACATCACTATAAGCCTTGCAAGCAATGTGACTAATGAGTTAGTTGCGGGATGATGCATTATGTAACGAGTAAAGAGACTTGCCGGTAACGAGATTGAACTAGGTATTGGATACCGACGATCGAATCTCGGGCAAGTAACATACCGATCACAAAGGGAACAAAGTATGTTGTTATGTGGTTTGACCGATAAAGATCTTCGTAGAATATGTAGGAGCCAATATGGGCATCCAGGTTCCGCTATTGGTTATTGACCAAGAATAGTTCTAGGTCATGTCTACATAGTTCTTAAACCCGTAGGGTCCGCACGCTTAAGGTTTCGATGACAGTTATATTATGAGTTTATGAGTTTTGATGTACCGAAGGAGTTTGGAGTCCCGGATGAGATCGGGGGACATGACGAGGAGTCTCAAAATGGTCGAGACGTAAAGATCGATATATTGGACGACTATATTCGGAGTTCGGAAAGGTTCCGAGTGATTCGGATATTTTTCGGAGTACCGGAGAGTTACGGGAATTCGCTGGGGAGTATATGGGCCTTATTGGGCCATACGGGAATAGAGGAGAGGGGCCAAAAGGAAGGAGGCCTGCGCCCCCCTCTGGTCCGAATTGGACAAGGGGCGCAGCCCCCCTTTCCTTCTTCCTCTCCCCCTCTTTCCCCTTCTCCTACTCCAAACAAGGGAGGTGGAATCCTACTAGGACTAGGGAGTCCTAGTAGGACTCCACACTTGGCGCGCCCCCTCCTAGGGCCGGCCTCCTCCCCCCTTGCTCCTTTGTATACGGGGGCAGGGGGCACCCCATGACACACAAGTTGATCTACGGATCGTTCCTTAGCCGTGTGCGGTGCCCCCTCCACCATATTCCACCTCGGTCAAATCGTCGCGGAGTTTAGGCGAAGCCCTGCGCCGGTAGAACATCATCATCATCACCATGCCGTCGTGCTGACGGAACTCATCCCCGACGCTTTGCTGGATCGGAGCCCGGGGATCGTCATCGAGCTGAACGTGTGCTGAACTCGGAGGTGTCGTACGTTCGGTACTTGGATCGGTCGGATCGTGAAGACGTAGGACTACATCAACCGCGTTGTCATAACACTTCCGCTTACGGTCTACGAGGGTACGTGGACAATACTCTCCCCTCTCATTGCTATGCCATCACCATGATCTTGCGTGTGCGTAAGAAATTTTTTGAAATTACTATGTTCCCCAACATAATATTGATGTTAATGTGATAATAGGTTGACTCCGTTCATATAGTACTGGTGACGGATATTTATTGGAACTATTTTGATGCTTAATTGCATTCGCAAGCACATCCATATTGGAGCTAAGGTAAAAAATGACACTATAATTTTGTTAATATTTTTTGTATTGATGTACTATTGTGAATAATGTGCATGCCGCTGCAAATATTATTATTTGTAGATAAATGATTGTTATCGTATGATGTGAAAAAATTATATAAAGCCGAAAGAAATTAAATGTTTTACTCATATGATATTAAAATGTTATTATTGTACTATTATGTTTACTGGTTGTTTGGATAGCGAGTAATTACAGTGGGTTTTGTCATAACCTGTTGTAAGAAAAATAGTTTTTACTAATAGTCATATTTTCAAAAGCTCAGTTTTTGCATGTTATGAGAATCAATTTAGGATATTTTTGGGGTAGTTAGAGAAAAGCAAAGAGAGTTTTAGTTTGTGACGCTAGTAGACAAGTTTGAGGAAAAAAATCTCTAAATACCCGTTAACCAAACAACCCCGAAAAGTCTAAGCAAATGGTTCTAAAAACAAAATAAATATTTGTAACGAAAATATGATTATTATTTTAGTCGTATGATATGTAAATGTTGTCATCGTACTACTACTAAATGTTCAGTTACTAATTGTTTGAAATGTAAACATGTATTTTGGTTAGGTACTATGGAAAATTTATTAGTGTACTATGGAAACGTCTTACAGGACGGTCCTTTCGGGGTGGATGTGTCCTTGTGCGAGTCGACTACAGTTGTAGTTAGAGACATGGTGAACGTGGGTTACGCAGCTGTCAGAAGGTGCATCCGAGCGGTGTTTGGCCCAGGGATGCAGGGAAAAAATGACAATGGAGGCCTTCGTCGCTGACGGAGCAAAAGATGGGACAGCTTCCCGTTGGGGTTTGTGGCCTGTCACAGGTGATCAGTCGTGGGGGTCGTACATGAGGTTTGCAAGCAATCCCAATAACCCAGTGTTTGGTCAGCCGATGGTGTATGTGGAGTTCATTTCAGTCACTGATGTTGCCGGATGTAGTAGCAGGGGCGGTGAGTGAAGGAAATATGCCCTAGAGGCAATAATAAAGTTATTATTTATTTCCTTATATTATGATAAATGTTTATTATTCATGCTAGAATTGTATTAACCGGAAACATAATACATGTGTGAATACATAGACAAACATAGTGTCACTAGTATGCCTCTACTTGACTAGCTCGTTTATCAAAGATGGTTATGTTTCCTAACCATAGACAAAAGAGTTGTCATTTGATTAACGGGATCACATCATTAGGAGAATGATGTGATTGACTTGACCCATTCCGTTAGCCTAGCACTTGATCATTTAGTATGTTGTTATTGCTTTCTTCATGACTTATACATGTTCCTGTAACTATGAGATTATGCAACTCCCGTTTATCGGAGGAACACTTTGGGTGCTACCAAACGTCACAACGTAACTGGGTGATTATAAAGGAGTACTACATGTGTCTCCAAAGGTACATGTTGGGTTGGCGTATTTCGAGATTAGGTTTTGTCACTCCGATTGTCGGAGAGGTATCTCTGGGCCCTCTCGGTAATGCACATCACTATAAGCTTTGCAAGCAATGTAGCTAATGAGTTAGTTACGGAATGATGCATTACGTAATGAGTAAAGAGACTTGCCGATAACGAGATTGAACTAGGTATTGGATACCGACGATCGAATCTCGGGCAAGTAACATACCGATGACAAAGGAAACAAAGTATGTTGTTATGCGGTTTGACCGATAAAGATCTTCGTAGAATATGTAGGAGCCAATATGGGCATCCAGGTTCCGCTATTGGTTATTGACCAATATTAGTTCTAGGTCATGTCTACATAGTTCTCGAACCCGTAGGGTCCGCACGCTTAAGGTTTCGATTACAGTTATATTATGAGTTTATGAGTTTTGATGTACCGAAGGAGTTCGGAGTCCCGGATGAGATCGGGGACATGACGAGGAGTCTCGAAATGGTCGAGACGTAAAGATCGATATATTGGACAACTATATTCGGAGTTCGGAAAGGTTCCGAGTGATTCGGATATTTTTCGGAGTACCGGAGAGTTACGGGAATTCGCCGGGGAGTATATGGGCCTTATTGGGCCATACGGGAATTGAGGAGAGAGGCCGAAAGGAAGGAGGAGCGCAGCCCCCCTCTGGTCCGAATTGGACAAGGGGTGCAGCCCCTCTTTCCTTCCTCCTCTCCCCCTCTTTCCCCCTTCTCCTACTCCAACAAGGAAGGAGGGAGTCCTACTCCCGGTGGGAGTAGGACTCCCCTTGGCGTGCCTCTCCCTGGCCGGCCGCCTCCTCCCCTTGCTCCTTTATATATGGGGGCAGGGGGGCACCCCATAGACACACAAGTTGATCTACGGATCGTTCCTTAGCCGTGTGCGGTGCCCCCTTCCACCATATTCCACCTCGGTCATATCATCGTGGAGTTTAGGCGAAGCCCTGCGCCGTTAGAGCATCATCATCGTCACGACGCCGTCGTGCTGACGGAACTCATCCCCGAAGCTTTGCTGGATCGGAGCCCGGGGATCGTCATCGAGCTGAATGTGTGCTGAACTCGGAGGTGCCGTACGTTCGGTACTTGGATCGGTCGGATCGTGAAGACGTACGACTACATCAACCGCGTTGTCATAACGCTTCCGCTTACGGTCTACGAGGATACGTGGACAACACTCTTCCCTCTCGTTGCTATGCCATCACCATGATCTTGCGTGTGCGTAGGAAATTTTTGAAATTACTACGTTCCCCAATAGTGGTATCAGAGCCAGGTTTTATGCATAGATGTCATATGCACGAGTAGAACACAAGTGAGTTGTGGGCGATACAAGTCATACTGCTTACCAGCATGTCATACTTTGGTTCGGCGGTATTGTGAGATGAAGCGGCCCGGACCGACATTACGCGTACGCTTACGCGAGACTGGTTTCACCGTTACGAGCACTCATGCTTAAAGGTGGCTGGCGGGTGTCTGTCTCTCTCACTTTAGCTGAATCGAGTGTGGCTACGCCCGGTCCTTGCGAAGGTTAAAACAGCACTAAATTAACGAACTATCGTTGTGGTTTTGATGCGTAGGTAAGACCGGTTCTTGCTAAGCCCATAACAGCCACGTAAAATTTGCAACAACAAAGTAAAGGACGTCTAACTTGTTTTTGCAGGGCATGTTGTGATGTGATATGGTCAAGACGTGATGAGATATAAGTTGTTGTATGAGATGATCATGTTTTGTTGAAGTTATCGGCAACTGGCAGAAGCCCTATGGTTGTCTCTTTGTTGCATAAGATGCAAGTGCCAAATAATTGCTTTACTTTATCGCTATGCAATAGCAATAGTTGCAAGAGCAATAGTTGGCGAGACGACCATGTGACGACACATTGATATAGATCAAGATGATGAAGATCATGGTGTCGTGCCGGTAATGATAGAGATCATGACAGTACTTTGGAGATGGAGATCAAAAGGCGCAAGATGATCATGGCCATATCATGTCACATATTTTGATTGCATATGATGTTTATCTGTTATACATCTTATTCTGTTTTGTTTGACGGTAGCATTTTAAGATGATCTCTCACTAATTATCAAGAAGTGTTCTCCCTGAGTATGCACTGTTGCGAAAGTTCTTCGTGCTGAGACACCACGTGATGATCGGGTGTGATAGGCTCTACGTTCAAATACAACGGGTGCAAAACAGTTGCACACGCGGAATACTCAGGTTAAACTTGACGAGCCTAGCATATACAGATATGGCCTCGGAACACGGAGACCGAAAGGTCGAGCGTGAATCATATAGTAGATATGATCAACATATTGATGTTCACCATTGAAACTACTCCATCTCACGTGACGATCGGACATGGTGTAGTTGATATGGATCACGTAATCACTTAGAGGATTAGAGGGATGTCTATCTAAGTGGGAGTTCTTAAGTAATATGATCAATTGAACTTAAATTTATCATGAACTTAGTCCTGGTAGTATTTTGCAAATTATGTTGTAGATTAATAGCTTGCGTTGTTGCTTTCATATGTTTATTTTGATATGTTCCTAGAGAAAATTGTGTTGAAAGATGTTAGTATCAATGATGCGGATTGGATCCGTTATCTGAGGTTTATCCTCATTGCTGCACAGAAGAATTATGTCCTTAATGCACCGCTAGGTGACAGACCTATTGCAGGAGTAGACGCAGACGTTATGAACATTTGGCTAGCTCAATATGATGACTACTTGATAGTTTAGTGCACCATGCTTAACGGCTTAGAATCGGGACTTCAAAGATGTTTTGAACGTCATGGACCATATGAGATGTTCCAGGAATTGAAGTTAATATTTCAAGCAAATACCCGAGTTAAGAGATATGAAGTCTCCAACAAGTTCTATAGCTAAAAGATGGAGGAGAATCGCTCAACTAGTAAGCATGTGCTCAGATTGTCTGGGTACTTCAATCACTTGAATCAAGTGGGAGTTAATCTTCCAGATAAGATAGTGATTGACAGAATTCTCTAGTCACCATCACTAAGTTACTAGAACTTCGTGATGAACTATAGTATGCAAGGGATGACGAAAACAATTCCCGAGCTCTTCGTGATGTTGAAATCGATGAAGGTAGAAATCAAGAAAGAGCATCAAGTGTTGATGATTGACAAGACCACTAGTTTCAAGAAAAGGGCAAAGGGAAAGAAAGGGAAACTTCAAGTAGAATGGCAAACGAGTTGTCACTCCCGTGAAGAAGCCCAAAGCTGGACCTAAGCCTGAAACTGAGTGCTTCTACTGCAAAGGAAATGGTCACTGGAAGTGGAACTACTCCAAATATTTGGTGGATAAGAAGGATGGCAAAGTGAACAAGGGTATATTTAATATACAGGTTATTGATGTGTGCCTTACTAGTGTTTATAGTAGCCCCTGAGTATTTGATACTTGTTCGGTTACTAAGATTAGTAACTCTAAACAGGAGTTACAGAATAAACAGAGACTAGTTGAAGGGGAAGTGACGATGAGTGTTGGAAGTAGTTCCAAGATTGATATGATCATCATCGTACACTCTCTATACTTTCGGGATTAGTGTTAAACCTAAATAAATGTTATTTGGCATTTGCGTTGAGCATGAACATGATTTGATCGTGTTTATTGCGATACGGTTATTCATTTAAAGTTATAGAATAATTGTTATTCTGTTTACATGAATAAGACCTTCAATGGTTATACACCCAATGAAAATAGTTTGTTGGATCTCAATCATAGTGATACACATATTCATAATATTGATGCCAAAAGATGCAAAGTTAATAATGATAGTGCAACTTATTTGTGGCACTGCCGTTTGGGTCATATCGGAGTAAAGCGCATGAAGAAACTCCATAAAGATGGATTTTCGAAATCACTTGGTTATGAATCATTTGATGCTTGCGAACCGTGCCTTTTGGGCAAGATGACTAAAACTCCGTTCTCCGGAACAATGGAACGAGCTAGTGACTTATTGGAAATAATACATACCAATGTATGCGGTCCAATGAGTGTTGATGCTCGTGGCGGGTATCGTTATTTTCTGGTCTTCACAAAATGAATTGAGCAGATATGAGTATATCTACTTAATGAAGCACAAGTCTGAAACATTTGAAAAGTTCAAAGAATTTCAGAGTGAAGTGGAGAATCATCGTAACAAGAAAATTAAGTTTCTGCAATTTGATCGCGGACACAAATATTTGAGTTACGAGTTTGGTCTTCAATTAAAACAATGTGGAATAGTTTCACAAACTCATGCCACCTGGAACACCACAGCTTAATGGTGTGTCCGAACGTCGTAACCGCACTTTATTGGATATGGTGCGATCTATGATGTCTCTTACTGATTTACCATTATCGTTTTGGGGTTATGCATTAGAGACAGCTGCATTCACGTTAAAAGGGCACCATCTAAATCCGTTGAGACGACACCGTATGAACTATGGTTTAGCAGTAAACCTAAGCTGTCGTTTCTTAAAGTTTGGAGTTGTGATGCTTATATGAAAAAGGTTTTCAACCTGATAAGCTCGAACCCAAATCGGAGAAGTGCGTCTTCATAGAATACCCAAAGGTAACTATTGGGTACACCTTCTATCACAGATCTGAAAGCAAGATTCGTTGCTAAGATGGATCCTTTCTAGAGAAGGAGTTTCTCTCGAAAGAAGTGAGTGGGAGGAAAGTAGAACTTGATAAGGTAATTGTACCTTCTCCCAAATTGGAAAGTAGTTCATCACAGAAATCAGTTCCAGTGATGCCTACACCGATTAGTGAGGAAGTTAATGATGATGATCATGAAGCTTCAGATCAAGTTACTACCGAACCTCGTAGGTCTTCCAGAATAAGATCCGCACCAAAGTGGTACGGTAATCCCGTTCTAGAAGTCATGTTACTAGACCATGATGAACCTACGAACTATGAGGAAGCGATGATGAGCCCAGATTCCGCGAAATGGCTTGAGGCCATGAAATCTGAGATAGGATCCATGTATGAGAACAAAGTATGGACTTTGATTGACTTGCTCAATGATCAGCAAGCCATGTTAAATAAATGGATCTTCAAGAGGAAGACGGACACTGATAGTAGTGTTACTATCTACAAAGCTCGACTTGTCACAAAAAGGTTTTCGACAAGTTCAAGATGTTGACTACAATGAGATTTTCTCAACTGTAGCGATGCTTAAGTCTGTCCGAATCATGTTAGCAATTGCCACATTTTATGAAATCTGGCAAATGGATGTCAAAACTGCATTCCTCAATGGATTCTTTAAAGAAGAGTTGTATATGATGCAACCAGAAGGTTTTGTCAATCCTAAAGGTGCTAACAAAATGTGCAAGCTCCAGCGATCCATCAATGGACTGGTGCAAGCATCTCGGAGTTGGAATATACGCCTTGATGAGTTGATCAAAGCATATAGTTTTATACAGACTTTTGGAAAGGCTTGTATTTACAAGAAAGTGAGTGGGAGCACTGTAGAATTTCTGATATTATATGTGTAAGACATATTGTTGATCAGAAATGATGTAGAATTTTTCTGCAAAGCATAAAGGAGTGTTTGAAAAGAGTTTTTCAAAGAAAGACCTCAGTAAAGCTACTTACATATTGAGCATCAAGATCTATTGAGATAGATCAAGATGCTTGATAAGATTTTCAATAAGTACATACCTTGACAAGATTTTGAAGTAGTTCAAAATGGAACAGTCAAAGAAAGAGTTCTTGCCTGTGTGGCAAAGGTATGAAATTGAGTAAGACTCAAATCCCGACCACGACAGAAAATAGAAAGAGAATGAAAGTCATTCCCTATGCATTTAGTCATAGGTTTTATAAAAGTATGCCATGCTATGGACCAGACCTATTGTATACTCTGCCCTGGTTTGGCAAGGGAGTACAATAGTGATCTAATAGTAGATCACTGGACAGCGGTCAAGAATATCCTTAGTGAGGACTAAGGAGATGTTTCTCGATTATGGAGGTGATAAAAGAGCTCGTCGTAAAAGTTACATCGGTGCAAACTTTTACACTGATCCAGATGACTCTAAGTCGCAATCTGGATACATATTGAAAGTGGGAGCAATTAGCTAGAGTAGCTCCGTGCAGAGCATTGTAGACATAGAATATTTGCAAAATACATACGGCTCTGTATGTGACAGACCCGTTGACTAAAAACTTCTCTCACGAGCAAAACATGATCATACCTTAGTACTCTTTGGGTGTTAATCACATAGCAATGTGAACTAGATTATTGACTCTAGTAAACCCTTTGGGTGTTGGTCACATGACGATGTGAACTCTGGGTGTTAATCATATACAGATATGAATATTGGTGTTAAATCACATGATGATGTGAACTAGATTATTGACTCTAGTGCAAGTGGGAGACTGAAGGAAATATGCCCTAGAGGCAATAATAAAGTTATTATTTATTTCCTTATATCATGATAAATGTTTATTATTCATGCTAGAATTGTATTAACCGGAAACATAATACATGTGTGAATACATAGACAAACATAGTGTCACTAGTATGCCTCTACTTGACTAGCTCGTTTATCAAAGATGGTTATGTTTCCTAACCATAGACAAAAGAGTTGTCATTTGATTAACGAGATCACATCATTAGGAGAATGATGTGATTGACTTGACCCATTCCGTTAGCCTAGCACTTGATCGTTTAGTATGTTGCTATTGCTTTCTTCATGACTTATACATGTTCCTGTAACTATGAGATTATGCAACTCCCGTTTACCGAAGGAACACTTTGGGTGCTACCAAACGTCACAACGTAAGTGGGTAATTATAAAGGAGTACTACAGGTGTCTCCAAAGGTACATGTTGGGTTGGCGTATTTCGAGATTAGGTTTTGTCACTCCGATTGTCAGAGAGGTATCTCTGGGCCCTCTTGGTAATGCACATCACTATAAGCCTTGCAAGCAATGTAGCTAATGAGTTAGTTACGGAATGATGCATTACGTAATGAGTAAAGAGACTTGCCGGTAACGAGATTGAACTAGGTATTGGATACCGACGATCGAATCTCGGGCAAGTAACATACCGATGACAAAGGGAACAAAGTATGTTGTTATGCGGTTTGACCGGTAAAGATCTTCGTAAAATATGTAGGAGTCAATATGGACATCCAGGTTCCGCTATTGGTTATTGACCAAGAATAGTTCTAGGTCATGTCTACATAGTTCTCGAACCCGTAGGGTCCACACGCTTAAGGTTTCGATGACAGTTATATTATGAGTTTATGAGTTTTGATGTACCGAAGGAGTTCGGAGTTCGGAGTCCCGGATGAGATCGGGGACATGACGAGGAGTCTCGAAATGGTTGAGACGTAAAGATCGATATATTGGACGACTATATTCGGAGTTCAGAAAGGTTTCGAGTTATTCGGGTATTTTTCGGAGTACCGGAGAGTTACGGGAATTCGCCGGGGAGTATATGGGCCTTATTGGGCCATACGGGAATTGAGGAGAGAGGCCGAAAGGAAGGAGGCGCGCAGCCCCCCTCTGGTCCGAATTGGACAAGGGGTGCAGCCCCTCTTTCCTTCCTCCTCTCCCCCTCTTTCCCCCTTCTCCTACTCCAACAAGGAAGGAGGGAGGCCTACTCCCGATGGGAGTAGGACTCCCCTTGGCGCGCCTCTCCCTGGCCGGCCGCCTCCTCCCCTTGCTCCTTTATATACGGGGGCAGGGGGCACCCCATAGACACACAAGTTGATCTACAGATCGTTCCTTAGCCGTGTGCGGTGCCCCCCTCCACCATATTCCACCTCGGTTATATCATCGTGGAGTTTAGGCGAAGCCCTGCACCGGTAGAGCATCATCATCGTCACCACGCTGTCGTGCTGACGGAACTCATCCCCGAAGCTTTGCTGGATCGGAGCCCGGGGATCGTCATCGAGCTGAACGTGTGCTGAACTCGGAGGTGCCGTACGTTCGGTACTTGGATCGGTCGGATCGTGAAGACGTACGACTACATCAACCGCGTTGTCATAACGCTTCCGCTTACGGTCTACGAGGGTACGTGGACAACACTCTCCCCTCTCGTTGCTATGCCATCATCATGATCTTGCGTGTGCGTAGGAAATTTTTGAAATTACTACGTTCCCCAACAGTGAGGTCGAGTTGGCCATCACATCAGCCCCTAGCATCGGCCCATCGGAACCGACGGGCGACCAGCCTGTGTATGACACAGGATATTGGTCTGCGGCCGTTGACATAAGTGAACACGTGGAGGGATTGCCGGAGGCGCTCGATGATGACGATCACTCTTCCGCGTATTCCGAGTCAAGCGAAGAAGAAGATGTTCCTCCCCAGAGGGCGGTCGCGGTGTCACTGCAACCTGGGTTTTTACAGGATATGAGCATCACAAATGAATTTCACTCTGTTTCTGGCCTAGAAGCGGGGAGTCTGGAGGTTGGGCAGGTTTTCCTAGACAAGAAGTCTGCTTACCAAGCAATTAATAGGTATGCAATCGCCCTCCACCGCCAGCAAAAAGTGAAGCAGTCTGATAAAAAAGAGTTGAAGGTCATATGCATCCACACCGCGAAAGGTTGCCGTGGAAGAGTTCTCGCTAGACTGAAGCCTGGGGTATGTCAGTCATGGCATATCACAAAAATAGTGCAGCATAGTTATGAGCAAACTGGGACTCTTTCAAATCACTGCAATGTGACGGCAAGATATGTGGCACAGGTGATGGAAACAATTGTGCAGGGAAGTCTCAACATTAGTGTTAGGGCTTTGCAAAAAGATGTAGAAGATCAGATTGGCTTCCCTGTCAGCTACAGCAAGGCTAGGCATGCGAAGGAAAATATATTCAAGAACTTGTATGGAACCTATGAGGAGGCCTATTCTTATGCCCCCAGAATGCTTCATCAGATAGCAAGTGCTAATAGGGGGACTCAAGTTTGGCGGAGAGAACGTCAGAACCCAAAGAACCCGGGTGAGCTAATCCTGGACCGCTTATTCTGGGCATTCGCCCAGACTATACAAGCCTTCAGGCAGTGTCGCCCGGTATTATCAGTTGATGGTACCTTTCTCACTGGAAAGTACAAGGGCACACTATTGGTGGCGATTGCAGCAGATGCAAATAATCAGCTTCTTCCTATTGCATACACACTGGTCGAGAGCGAGAACAAAGATAGCTGGTTGTGGTTCCTGAGCTGCATGAAGATGGGTGTCGTGAAAGAGCGTTTAGGTGTTTGCATCATCTCTGATCGCAACACAAGATTATTAAGTGCTCTCGACATAATTAAGCAGTCGTCAGAAGAGTGGAAGTGGCCTGATCTAGAGGGAAGGTGGTGCATGCGGCATTTGGCAGCAAACTTTTACTCCAAATTCAAGAATAAGGATTGGTTCAAGTTATTCAAGAGGATGTGCATGCAAAAAACTCAAGCCAAAATGAATGCCATCTGGGCAGGTATCAATGGTGAGATCGAGCGCGCGGCCTTGCTGCAGAGAGAAGACGGGAGGGGTCGAAGGACGGCCATAAATTTGAGCCAGTGGATCGGCGAGAATTGCCCTGATTTGTCCAAGTGGGCGCAGGCTCACGACACCGGGCTCGGTATGGAATAATGACCAGCAACATGTCAGAGGTGTACAATGGTGTTCTTAAAGGGGTGAGAGCCTTGCCTATCACAGCCCTAATTGAAGAAACTTGGAACCGGACACTGTCATACTTTGTAGACAGGGTTACCGTGGCTAAAGCACAAGTTGAATTGAACAAGCCATGGTCCGAGAAGATGCAAAGACATCTGGACGAGAACACAAATAAGTCCCAAAGCCATGGTTGCAGGAAAGTGGACGCACTTAGGAATAAGTGTGAGGTCAATGTGCGAGCCAAGTACGTTAAGGGTCACCACAAAGAATCCAAAAAGCAAACTGTCACCCTCGGCCCAACGTCATGTGAGTGCACGTGTAACAAGCCCAAGATTGAGGGCTACCCTTGTAGTCATGTGCTCCGGGAGGCTGCAGATCAAAAAATCAGTGTTGAGCCATACATATCACCGTACTTCAACATGTACAATCTGTACAACACTTGGAACGGTGAGTTCTGCGCCTGGGGCATTGATATGAACTACAAAATAATGTTGCCAGATGGGCCAAAATGGGTTCCGAACGCCGACTTGATGAGAACCGCCAAGGGACGACGTCGGTCTAGGCGTCATCGCAATGACATGGACCATAGCCAGATGGGAGAACCAAGGCGATGCCGCGTTTGTAGGTGTCCTAGACATCCATGCAGGGAATGCCCGTATCGAGCGAACAACACCGCATGATGTTGATTTATCTGTACTCGCTATGTCTACTTATATTTGTACTATACTTTTATTAATTTAAATTGAATCTGTTTGTATTATTGAATCTCTTTGTGTTATTGTATTTATATTTATTTTAAATTGAATCTCTTTGTATTATTGTACCTGTGATGTTAACTTCAGCTAATTAATGTAAATTATATCTCTTTGTATTATTGAATCTCTTTGTGTTATTGTATTTATATTTATTGTACATTGAATCTCTTTGTATTTTCTTTGTATGTTTGTGTGCAGGTTATGGTTGAAGTGCCGCGGCTTTTGGAGGGGCCCCATGACGCCGGCCACCGTTGCCATCTATTTTTGAATCCAAATAAAGAACATGATTATCGGAGTTTCAGACTTCGAACCATAAAGAAAACCTGGCCAATACACAATTATTTCATTCCTCACCTTGACGCTTATGGACTACATGCTTTTGCTAGGCTCACATCAAGCGAAGATCAATCCCAGTTACGTTTGGACCCATCCCTTTTGACATCCCTCGTTGACCGGTGGAGACCTGAAACCCACACCTTTCACTTTCGTTTTGGGGAGCTTGCACCTACACTGAAAGATGTTTCTATGATCCTTGCTCTACCTCCTGGCGTGGCGGCAGGTGCCACGTGTCGCCTATCGCGCCTGCCGCCACCACTGAGGGGGTCCTTTTTGTCAAACTGATCCAGAGGTAGTCTTTTTTGCCACATTTTTTAGGACCCCCTCAACGGTGGCAGATAACTACATGGCCTAGACTGAGCTTGTGTTTACAAATAGGCTAGGTAATGTTTTGTACATGTATGTAACGCGAATTGAAAAGTAAACCTTCTTTCTTTTCCTTTTTCTACATCGATCTTTTTCTTACCATTTTCTTTTTTTCTTCTTTCTAGTTTTTTTCATGGTAATACGTGTCTTATTTATAAAATAAAGATGCGGTTATAAGGCACATAAGCACCGACATTACAACACTAAAAAGCAGTGGCGGATGTACAGGGTGGCCAGGGTGGGTCGCGGCCCATCCTGGGATTTTGAAACTGCTTGTATACCTATATCTCTAATTTGGGCCAGAGAGCAAAAAAAAGGCCCACTAATCTATACAGGGACGAACGCACGAGGAGAACCCTCGCGCCCCTCGCGCAACAACTCGTCTTCGTTATGACCGAACTCGACACCCAGCCGGCCAGCCACCTCGCCGTCGCGGCTTCGCCATTCCTCGTGGCTTCGCCGGTCGCCCGCCACCCACCGGAGCTCGGAGCCCCCTGCCCTGTGACTGGCCGCCCGCGTAGTCCAGCCGCACCCCTGCCCTGCGCTCCGGCGGTCCGGATTCCCGCCGGCCCGGGCGCCACCCAGCAAAGCCCAGCCAAGCCACCACGGCGGCAAACAAGTTATAGGTACTTTTTGCCCCAATTTCAGACTTAGGGTTTTCCTTTTTGCCCCCAATTTCAGACTAGGGTTTGCCTTTTTGCCCCAATTCCCTTTACATGAAGTGATGAACACATAGATAATTTTGCACAAGTACTTTAATATGTTCAAATCGGTCTATATGCAGAAATGATGTAAAATTTTAGTTGGCTTGAATGAAACCACAAAGGATTGAATTCAGCCTCAATTACTTTCATTATACCTTCATGACAATGCAGAAGCGTAAGCAAGAAACATAGGCTTTTTGAACTTCTCAAGGTATGTCTATGGTCCATATAGTATGTACTATGTAGGCTTATTTATGCAAAAATTAGTCTTAAGAATTCTAGTGTGTTTGTAAGACCATATTGATATATTTCTATGTGATACCGAGAACTAGTTAGAACGTTCACATGTCATATTTTTGTCAAAAATTTTTGGGGGGCGGACCACCCTGACGACAAATGCTAGCTCCGCCACTGCTGAAAAGATATGATAATCGTATGCAAAATACCAGCGCTTGTTCCTCTTCTTCGACACCACCGAAGCGGCCATCAAAGGGAAAGAAAACAGATCACCTCTTCACCCGAGCTCGGCGCAGCTCCATCGCTGATCAGCAACTTTACGGACCTCGAAAGTAGTTTGCCAGAAGCAAAACCATTGTCGTTGAAAGAATCAGACCGGGGCAACATGTCCCCGAACACGCCATCAAACTCTAGATCTGACACCCCCGCACGACAACAACGTCGAAGGAGCAAACCAGAACTCTCAGCCACCAACCACAAACCCAGCATGGGATGCACCATCTTCCAGCTGTCACTTGCGCAGACAACCATGTGCGCGTACTCCTGGACGACAAAACCTCCCTGCTCCACCATGACGTCGGAGACAACACCACAACAATGGGGACGGAGCAGAAGGAGAGGCACACCTGATGGAGTCGCTGTCGTCGCCTTGCCAACACCATCCATGAACCCTAATACAGCCGATCTGAAGGATCGACAAACACACGATGCCATCAACTCCGAGACGCCGCCATGAAGGGCACAACCAATGTGGGAGTGAAGCTGAGGCGGATTTTTCGTCTGGGCGCCGCTCCCACTACCCCAAAGGCGCACCACGACCTACAAATCCAAAATCTAACTACGGAGCGGAGGAACGGGGTCCCTCCTCCCTCCTGCATCCGGAGCAGCCAGAGGGAGAGGGGGCCAACGCCCTGTCCGGCTGAGATCGGAGGAAGAAAATCGCCTCCCTAGTCGCCTGGCGCGGCGGCGGCTGGGGTAGGGAAGAGGATATCAAGAAGCCTATTTTTCTTTTCTAGTCTCAATGACTCATCTACTCTGTTAGTATGGTTATATACGCACTGTCTAGCGGATAATTTAGGTACAAACATCAGGATAACTTTTTTGCCTAGTGAAAAAGTTGTTAAATACACAGCTTGGCGACTTCAATATAAATAACATGGCAATATACGCACAACAGATCAGAAAAACTTAGGCAAATACATCACGATAACTTTGACCTGAGGAAAAGATTTATCATAAACATACCTGACAACTTAATTATCAAAAACATATCGTGACAATTTCTGTATAAAATAACATGGTAATATACACACAACTTACCTGGTAGCTTAGCACAAACACCACGATAACTTTTACCCGAGGAAAAATTTTGTTGAAGACACCCGCTATAACTTCTGTATAAATACCATGGTAATATACGCATAACAGTGATGACTTATGTACAAGCACCATGGTAACTTTGAACAAAAGAAAAAAGGTTGTTGAAAACGTAACCCCAGTTACTTTTGTGTAAGTATAAACGCTACAGACCTAATAATTTAGGTACAAACATCACGGTAGCTTCTACTTGGGGAAAAATTTGTTGAACACACATTAACGATAGCATATGTATTAATAGCATGGTAGACAGTACTGGTGGGGTGTTGAGAAAGGGAAAAGAAACATAGCGTGGCTGAGTTGGGATAGAATGATGCTACCAATATCTAAGGGCGATATGGGGTTCCGCGACATGCAAGCGTTCAATTAGGCTCTCGTCGCCAAACTAGCTTGGAGATTGTTGGATACTCCAGGCCGTCTTTGTGCAAGGTTGATGCGGGCAAAATACTATCCTAAAGGTAATCTGCACGCGTCCCAAAAAAATGTTTATACAATGCACAAAAATGTTTGTTTAATGCAAAAAAATTACAATTCAAAATATGTTACAACTTATATTTAAAACGTTGAAAAAACATCTATTTGGAAAAATGTTAACCGTGCAACAGACATACAGTGTATATGAGAAACATAGACATCAAAATATATATTTGAAAATAATGCTAATATTGTGTTTAAAAAATGTGAGATGTCTATTAAAATAATGTTTCAGATGTATATGAATAACGTACAGCGTGTATCAGGAAAAAGTAGACATCGAAACATATTTTTTTTGAAAAAATTAATCATGTGCTTTAAAAAAGTTAAATGTGTATAAAAATGTTTCAAATGTACACGAAAAAATTATGTTATGTTTGAAAGAAAGTAAACATGTGTTTTAAAAAACAGAAATACTAAAAATTAACTGTCAGATTTATAGCCATGGCAAATCAAATGTTTTTCACGACAGTTTATGTTGACACGAGGATGGAAATTTTGTTGGCAAGCACGGCAATTCCCCGGCAAAAAAATAAACTAGGGTAGATTTTCTGCTCGCCAATTAAAATTGCCATCTTCGGCAAACATAAATTGCCATAAAAAAATGTTTGATTTGCCATGCTAAAATAATCTGACGTCATATTTTTAGTGGATACTAGAAATGGTGAAGGAAAAAAACAAAGAGAATACCAAGAAAGAAAAATGAAAAAGAAAAAATAAAGAAAAATGAAAAACCATTGCAAAACAGTAGAACACGGTAAAAATCGAGAAAGAACCAACGAAAACCGAGGGAAAAATTAAAAAACCAACAAAAGAAACTGAAGGAAAAAAACAGAAAAAGGCAAAACAGTGCAAAATGGTGCTACATCACTGTGTCGGCCTAGTACTGCAGCGACCCGACACTTGGCGACTACTTTGGGCTACCAGCGGCCCCGCCTAACCCAGTCGAGTCGGCCGGCGACGGCAGCCTCCTCTCTCCGCTCGCCGGTCGCCACTGCTTCCGCTTTGCCTCCGGGCTCGTCGGCATCCACCTCCTCCGGCCGCACGCTCGCGCACCTCACCAGCGTCGCCTCCTGTGACTAGGCGACTCCAGTCTCCACTCGTCACTGCTCCCGCGCCGCCTCCGATCTCACCGACATCCATCCGTCCCGGCCGCACGCCTGTGCACATCACCAGCGTCGCCTCCGTGGTAACAATCCCTCCCTCTTTCCTGGCCGACCCCTTATCGCCGCTTAAGCCCCTATCTCTGGGGGCTTTAGGTCTTAATCAGCTTCCGGAACCCTAGACTTTTGCAGTGGCACCTACTAATTTCATAACGCCGTAGTCATATTTGGTGAATAGTACAATGAAAATCGAAAAAAAAATGCCCACTTGATGCGAACCTGTTGTCTCTATTGTGCATATTTGGGTGTTCTTGCTCGCCTGATTATTGGGCAACATGATAAGCATACTCCCCTGTTGTTGTTGCAGACAAAATGTGACGCCTGCCCTCAGTGATGCCGCAGAAGTTGCGCGTTGCCGCATCCAGTGATGGTGTGCTGCCTGAAGACATGCTGCTTCAAATCCTTGTGCGCCTCCCGGCAAAGACGGTATGCCTCTTCCGAGCGGTCTGCCGATCCTGGAGGTCCCTCCTCTCAGATCTGCTCTTTGTTGCAGCGCACAAGTCCCACCACTCTGGGCCACTAATCGCCACATGTAGTAGATTGTATGGAAGCGGCACCATTGACATTCTGGACTTGTCTGGCTCTGTTGTTAAACGGATAGCCACCAGCATGGCTGCTCCCAGGTTGGTGCGCACATGCCGCTTGGACCTTATATGTGTCACCGGAAGTAACCACTTTGCGGCCTGCCATGTGATCAACCCTGCCACAGGGGATACGTTTGCATTGCCCATTCACCGTGCAAAGGAGCATGCACATGTGGAACATTTCTTCCCAGTATCATTTGACTTTGGACAGGTTGGCTCCACGGGAGAGTACAAGGCTATACGCTGTGTCAGTATCGACAATTCCGATAGCGAGTCGAGCCCGATGGTCTGTGAGGTCATCACCCTTGATGATGGTCGCCACGCAAGATGGAGGGGCAAACAGGGCCCTCCGGCCCCTATCGCAAGTAAGCGTGACAAAAGTGTCACTGTCAAAGGAGTTGTCTACTTCTTGCTGGAATTTTGACGTCCCACATTTTCTGGCGACCATGTCGAACCGGGTAGCATGGCTTTGTTCAACCTTGAGACAGAGGAGTGGATGGGGATTGTCAAAGGTCCAATGTCAGTGCGCAGCTTTGTTGAGGATAGCAATGGCAGGTCCAGTTACGTTAGTCTAGACTTGGAGCTATCACTGGTATGTTTGGATGGGTTCTTAGGTAAGGCCCACGATTCTGAATATTGCCCTTGGGACTTATGGTTTTTGATGGATATTGAGAAATGTCTCTGGAATAAAAGGTACAGCATAGATCCCCAACGTGAAAATCTCTTTGCTCAACCAGTGGACATTCTAAATGATGGGAGGATAGTCATCTCTGCACCAGGATTGCTAAGGTTGTATAATCCAGTTACCAAGACTTACACTGATTGTGGGATGAGGAAATCCTCATCTGTTGGTACTTACACTGGAAGTCTATTGTCTTCAGAGAGCACGTTCACTTCTGAGGTGAGTGTTATCCTCATATACTTTGGAATTATGTATGTATGTTTGTACTGTCCTTACTATTATTTGCTTTTATCATTGTATCTTGGAGATAATTTTCTAGGTGATGTGGGGAACACCTGTGGGTTAAAGAATTATAGCTGCATTTTTAGGAAAAACAGTTGTTGCAGCGTCATAGGTGTGACACACAACATTAGCATATGGATTTTTCCATTTATTTATGGTCATGTTTTTCAATCGATTCTATGCCCTTCAAATTGATTTATATGTATTTGTAGGTATCATATAATGGTTATTAGGTCTGATTGATGGTACTTATTCTATATTCAGATTTTTATTGTAGTGTCAAGAGCCTACCCCAACTTGTTTGGAACTAAAGGCTTTGTTGTTGTTGTTGTTGTCAAGCTGTTCAGTTTTGGGCAATTGCAGATTATAATCCCTTCTTTTTAGAATGGAAATTATGGTCACATTGATAAATTTAGAATGCTGACTATATGATGGATCTTTTTGAGAAGTGGGTCTTATTCAAAGATCCACCAGTGAGAGTATCACATTTAAGAAGTGTCCGTCTGTCGATGTGTGTCATAGCACTCAGATATAGAATTAAAAAAAAGGATCTGATTTGCCATGGTCGCTACAAACCTACCTACAGCACCGATGTTCAGATTTGTGCAGTTTACTTTTGTGGCTGCTCGTCCTATTTATATGCCGTTGGTTAATTATGTTATAGATTGACAGGTTATCTACATTTTATGGTTGTCTAGTTTGTGTACTCTTCTTCTTTCCGGTTTGTGACACATACACATACTCCACCCTTTCGGGTTTGTAAGGCTGAATGCGTATTCTGAGATTTACTTTGACCATCAATAAAGTGGCAGACCGGTGCATGTAGCTCCCGCTTGCGCAGGGTCCAGGGAAGGGTGACTTTGGGTCTATTGTACGCAGCCTTTCCCTACATTTCTGTAAGAGGCTGTTTCCCGTGACCTCATGGTCACAAGGCAGCAGGCAGCAGGCAGCAGCTTTACCATTGCGCCAAGGCTTTACTTTGACCATCAATATTATATGAAATGTATGCCTTGAAGATTATACCATTGGAAACTTCTTTCAAAATTCAATGGTATTACTTTTTGTGGCATACATATCACATATTATTGGTCTAAATAATGGTCAAAGTAAATCTCGAAATACATATTAGGCCTCATAAACCCGGATAGAGGAAGTGCATACTTTTTTGTCCCAATGAATTTAAGTAAACTGCCAGCCATGCTAGATTGGGAGATTGATAATGAAATATCAAGAATGGATAATGAGTAGTGATTGGTAATGAAATCAAGAACGAATGATGAGTAGTGATTTTCACAATATATTTTGAATTGGTTCAGAACTGTAGTGTGGTAGGTTGTGACATCCACATCTAGGATCATTTTGGTATTACTATATCTCTGGGTTTGACTGCAGATCTGACGCACCCCTTTTTTGTTACAGGCTGAACGATGCACTACCTGCGGCTGCTATTTCACCCTCGAAGCCGATAAATATTCTGACACCTGTGAAGATTGTATGTGGCGTGCATATGCATGGTCATGTTGAACTTCCCGGGCATCTTTTCGCCATGGCCCATATTGGCTCTAGGTGTGTATGCACTATGCAGCGCACACCATTTTTGCATTTGGAAGGCGGTGGTGAACTGGGCATCCATTGGTTTTTACCAACTGCCAATAGACAATTTCAAGTATGATTCAACAAATTTAGTTTTCAAATGCTTCCCTGGTTGGATTTTGGAGAACGCTGTTGCGAGTCTTTTCTTGATGGAGCTTGTTTTGAAACATATGTTAGGTACGGAAGAAAATATGCTTCATCTTGTGATTTCCTGATGCAGTATATGGATTTACCATTGTGGACCTAGAAAAGAGTGAAGCCTTGTGGAACAAAAAATCTGGAACCTGTGGCAAGAAATCTGGCGCTGCTCTCTTCCAAGCGTGAGCCTAGCGTCGCCTATAACGGGCGGAACAAGCCGATCTAGCCGGCCGCACAAGTCAGGATTTTGTTGTTTGTTTTTGACATTGTTCCAAAGTAGTGTACGGACTAGTGGAAAATACCGTGATGAACCTGATATGGGATTTTTTTTTAGCAATTTGACTTACTGCCGTACTCGTATAAATTTTTTGACAAAGAAAAACTCCACCTAAAAATCTGGGTGAACAAAATAAAGTTAAAGGACAATATAAAGTGAATAGTAATTCTATTATATTGGTACGGATTCACTTTATAAAGGCCAAGATTTTGTTTATAGAGTTAATATATATTCCCTCCGTTCCAAAATACTTGTCTTTCTAGGCATTTCAAATGGACTCAACATACGGACGTATGTAGACATATTTTAAAGTTTAGATTCACTCATTTTGCCCCGTATGTAGTTACTTGTTGAAATCTCTAGAAAGACAAGTATTTAGGAACGGAGGGAGTAGTGAATAGTAACTCTAATAGAGTAACTCTAATAAAGTTAAAGGACAATATAAAGTGAATAGTAACCCTTTATATTGTCCTCTAACAAAAACGCATGACAAACATATATGCCCTTGCACTCTAATATAAAGTTAAAGGACAATATAAAATGAATAGCAAACAAGAAATCCACAAAAACGTCACTAGAAAGAATATAGACAAAAAAGAAAACCCGACACGGCGTGTAGCCACACCCAAAGGCTTACTAGCAAAATGTATAGATTTGTGATAAAAATGCAAACTAATACAAATTATGCACATCCTAGTGCAAATTTATTTGTACTATTTTTTCGGCGACCATTTTCAGGGGTTTAAGCCATACGAGGTGGGTCAGGTGGCCATCAAGGTTTAAGGGTGTGTTTAGTTTCAGTCATCAAGTGGAACGACATGGGTTGGACCCGTCCCTGGGCCTCGTTCAAGCGTTTGGTTAGCAAATGAACAGAACCCACTCGTTCCCACCGAACGAATATTCCGTGTATATCCAGAACTAAGCCATGCCTCCAAATTGGACGGACCACGCGGAACGGGCGCCTCCTTCCCCTCCCCCCGACTTGCACGCAGCCTCAAAATCTCAGCGCCGCCACTCCCCCGACTCCCACCTCGCTCATTCTCCGTGTATATCCAGAACCAAGCCATACCTCCAAAGAATCAAAACTCCCTCTCTCTCTCTCTCCAAAAAGAAAAAATACCAACCATCGTCCGGCTGGGAAGCATGGCAGTTGCGAACGACTTGCATGGCAATTTATGTTGGCTGAGGATGACAAATTTATTTGCCAAAGATGATAAATCCGCCTAAGTTTAGTTTTTTATTAGGATTTACCGTGCTTGCAAACTAAATTCGTCATCCTCATGACAATATAAACTGCCGTAAAACACCTTCTATTTGCCACCTTCCTAGCGAACGTCGGGTTTATAGCATTATAAAAAACAAAGGATGGTATATTTCGCTCAGAAAAAACGATGGGATTATCCACCGGCCTATGGAAGACCAGGTTCCTTCGAGAGGACGCTCGGCCTCGCGCACCGGCGGACGGAGCCCCCGACTTCAAAATTCAAAATTTTCCAATGGCCACGTTCCTCTTTCGCCCCCCTTTTCACGGCCGCCTCCGCCCCCTCCGCCGCCTCCTCCTCCCCCAGCCCGAACCCCTCTTCCTCCCCAGCAGAACCCTCCGCCTCCGCTCCCCCAGGCTCACCATGGCCTCCTCGCCTCCTCCCCCTTCGTCCCCATCCACCTCGACGCTCCCGCCGCCGCCCGAGTGGCCCTGCGCCCGCTGCACGCTCCGCAACCCGCGGAGCGCCGCCGCCTGCGCCGCGTGCGACGCCGCGCGTCCCGTGGACGTCGACGACGCGTCGCTGGGCCAGTCCGCCGTCGTCGCCTCTTCGTCGTCTCGCCCGCTCCCGCCGGCCCAGTGGTCCTGCGCCCGCTGCACGCTCCTCAACCCCGGGAGCTCCGCCGCCTGCGCCGTCTGCCGCGCCGCGCGTCCCGTGGCCGTTGACGACGGCGACGACCTGGACTTCTCCGCCGTCGCCGGCGCCTCGTTCCTCCCGCTTCGTCGGGACCCGAGGAACATAGGTCGCTCTGATGCCGCGATGAAGTTAGCTCGCGCGGCGTCGCCGGACGCTGTCTGCGAGCGCGCCGGCTCAAACGAAAGGGATAAGACTGCCGCCGAAAAAGGTTCATCTAGGGTTATATATATATTTTGCTTATTCTGTATGCAAAATAATCTTTACTTTGAGTTCTCTATCAAGATTCTTCTACAGTATCTAGGATTGAATTAAAAAGGGTTGTTTTGATTTTGTGTGCTTTAAGAAAATAAATATTGGAGTTCTTCTAGTTATTGAATGTGCAAAAACCGATTCTCCGTTGTGTTCTCCTGATCGATGCTGTCTTTTTATCTGAATCTTTTCGAATGTTATTTTGTAATCTTTCTTGTTTTTGGATGAAATGTTGGGATCTTATACAAATTTCAGTCTGACACATCTTAAATCACGGCAAGTTGACTATAGTTAGTGAGGTAAAAGAGAGTAATGCTCCTGATTGCCCTTAAATCGTTTGTTAAGAGAGTTGGATACCTATGGTACAATCAACCTGAGTAATTAGGAGCGAGTAATAATGCTAATGGCATATGTAAATGGGCTTAAATTCCCATGTCAGATGACCACAGATAGAATTTCAAAACATGGAAACTATATGAGAAAATTGATGTACTATGATGAGAGATATATCTGATCTTCATTGTGTTTGAGGCTTTAGCATGGTTGCTAAGTAGTGCTCCCCTCTGTAAACTTTTATAAGACATTTTAGGTCAAACGTCTTATAAAAGTACGTCTTATAAATGTTTACAGAGGGTGTACAACATAGAGCTTGCAGTTTCTGCCTAAATGTATTACTTTTTCATGCAAAATAACGTCACTTTGTTATGTCAAATTTCTTCTACAATATGACCTTGTCAATGCAATAATATTTCCTTTGGTTTATCTAGGGTGCTCTAGGAAGAGAGGCCACACAGCAACGTCAGACATCGTACACGAGGGCGACGGCTCGAACAAAATTGATGAGACGGCCACTGAAAAAGGTTTTTTCTAGGGTTAAAGTAAAAAAGGATTATTTTGATTTTGCATGTTTTTTGACAAATCAAGTACTGGAGTTTTTCTGCTTATCTATAAATCTATAATTAGTGAGGTAAAAGAAGAGTAAATGCTCCTGATTGACCTCATATTGTTTCATAGTGGACTCGAGTAAACTATTTTAAAGTCAAGCTGTATAATTGGGAACGAGTAATAATGTAAATCAAATCTTGGAAGGGGCTTAAATTCCCATGTCAAATGGGCACATATGGAATTTCACAACATAGTAAACTACCTAAGAAAATCGATGTACAATGATGAGGGATATATTGGTATTTGATTTTTGCTCCAATTTGTGTTCACTTGAATTGTATTTGAGCCTTTACCATGGTTACTAATTAGTACTCCCTCCGTCCCAGATTACTTGTCTTAGATTTGTCTAGATACGGATGTATCTAACACTTTTTTAGTGTTAAGTTTACGATATATTCGTATCTAGATAAATCTAAGACAAGTAATTTGGGATGGAGGTAATACAACACAGGGTTTGCAGTTTCTGCTTAATGTATTACTTTTTTATATAAGATAATCTTGACTTCCTTCTCAAATTTATTCTACAGCATGACCTTGTCTGTGCAATAATATTTACTTCATTTATCTAGAGTGCTCAAGGAAGAGAGGCTGCGTAGCGTCAGCAGACATCGTCCATGAGGCAAGGATTACGAGTCGACGAGTCGTTGAGTCGTTCCGAGGTTGAGACTCATAGACTAATCGGACTAGTCTTAGACTAGTGCTAGACTAGTCGACAAAGTACTGTAGTAGTCAACTACTAATACCTAGTAGCAGTATGTAGTAAACTCTACAACACATTACAGTATATACAATAAAACCAGCAGTAATAGCCAACGCTCGCCAGGCCCAGCCCAGTGCAGCTCAGCATGCCACCCCCAGCTGGCCCATTTGGGCCCAAGTAGCCAGCCTACTTAGCCTACTTCCTGTCCCAGCCTCTGTAACCCTAGCTTCCGATCGATCCCGTCGCCGCCGCCTGCGCCATCAGGCACAAAAGTGCGCGCGCGCGACCCGCGCCTCCGCCGTTGGCGAGCCCGCCGACCACCGCCGTGCATCCTCTCCTCTCTCTCTCTCTCTCTCTCTCGTCACAGGGCCACACGCGCCTACGGGGCACGGCCATGGCCGCCGCCCGAGCACGAGCTTCGGCCGGCTGCCGCGCCTTGCTTCGCCATCCGCCGTCCCGGCGGCGGGTCAGTGGGTGCTGGCGGTGGCCTCGTCCAGGCGGCTTGTTCTCATAGCTCGCTCTCCAATTTTCCCCTCCCAAATTTGAGTCGAGCGACTCAGACAACAGGACTAGTCCAGACTAGTCGTAGACTAGTCTCTCGACCGCTCGACTCACCGAATTAGTCTACACGAGATTTGCAGTCGACACCACAGTTGCGACTCATAGACTAGTCCATCGACTAGTCTCGACTAGTCCTTCGACTCGTAATCAGTGCCATGAGGACGCCGGCTCCAATGAAAGGGATGAGACAACCATCGAAAAAGGTTTATCTAGGGTTAAAGTAAAATGGATTTATTTATTTTGGTATGCCTTTTCTGAATGAAGTACTGGAGTTTTCTAGTTGTTGAATGTGCAAAAATCGCTCCTCTACTACATCTGTCCCTATAACGCATGGGTACAGCAATATGGATACGGACACTGCGATACGTCATTTTTTCAAAAACACAGATACGTTGGTACGTTTGTATATATATAATATTAGCTCCCTCCCAAAAAGATTGCCTTCGATTTATCTAGATACGGATGTATCTAACACTCAATGTATCTAGACAAATCTAAGACAAGCTTTTTGGGACAAGGGAGTAAATATTAAAAATATATAGAAATTGGTGTTTTTTATACAGCAATTCGTAAAATTGACAATTTCGGGTTGCATTTGGAGGAATCTGAGCAGCACTCAACATTTGGACTGCATTGACCAGGAGCTGTGGCAGTGCTCAGAATGGGTGATGGAGCAGCAGTGTCATGGAGCTCTCCTTGTCTGGTGTGGCCGCGCTCAGAACAGGGAAGAGAGCAGCGGCGGGCTGGCCTTCCTTACCTGTTTAGCGGTGGCACCAGCTCAGGTCGGGATGGAGGCAGAATTAGGAGAGAAAGAGGGAGGAGGGTGTCGTGGGTAGGGATAGTGGGATTTAGGACCCCTCAAAAAAAAATAGTGGGGTTTAGGGTTTTCCCGTCTTCGGCAGGTATCCCATGGGTATCCCACAGGTATCCCACAGGTATCCCATGGGTATCCCACAGGTATCTGAAATAATTTATTTTTTTGGAAAAGGGAAAATAGATGGATACATATCCGTTACGTTCCTGCAGGTATTTGGACATATCTGATGCGTACAAACGCTATGCCAGTTTCCAGAAGTATCCATGTAATCTAGGTCTCTCCTGATTCATCTTCTTTTCATCCGAATCTGTTCAAATGTTATATTGCAACATTGGACTTTCCCCCCTTCTTTTTTGATTTTCGGAATTTAAGCATGTCATCCTGAACGTTTTTTGATGGCAACTTTAGTTGCTGCGAGGTGGCAACTTTAGTTGTTAACACATGGCAACTTTGTTCCAGTTCGATTTTTTGTCAAAAAATTGCCATGTTTGTCAACATCGCCTTAACTAAAGTTGCCATGAAAAGAGTTCGGATTAGCATGCTTAAAAATCGAACGTTCGGGACTTATTGAGGTCCTAAAATTTTGGGATGCTACACAACTTTCAGTGCGACCCATCTTATTTCATGGCAAGTTATCTATAATTAGTGAGATAAAGGAAAAATAAGCATCCCAATTGCCCTCACATTGTTTGTTAACAGACTTGGATAAACTACGGCAAATCAACATGAGAGTAATTAGGAACGTGTAATAATGTCCGATGGCCACATATGGAATTTCACAATATGGTAAACTACCTAAGAAATGACAAGAGATATATTTTATTATTTTTTCACTCTAATTTTTTGTCATCTTCATTTTGTTTGAGGCTTTAGGACGGTTGCTAACTAGTACTCCCTCTGTCCCATAATTCTTGTCTTAGATTTGTCTAAATACGGATGTATCAAGTCATGTTTTAGTATTAGATACATCCGTATCTAAACGAATCTAAGACAAGAATTTTGGGACGGAGGGAGTACACCATAGAGCTTGAAGTTTTCTGCCTAAATGTTATTACTTTTTCTTTGTCTGTCAATGTCAAATCTCTTCTAGAATATGACCTTGTCCATGCACTAATCTTTCCTTTGGTTTACCTAGGGTGCTCGAGGAAGATAGGCCGCGTGACGTCGCCAGCCATTGTCCACGAGGGTGGTGGCTCGAATGAAAGGGATGAGCCAACTGCCAAAAAAGGTATATCTAGGGTTAAAATAAAAAAAGGACTATTGTAAATTTGTATGTTTTTAAAAATTAAATACTGGAGGTTTTAGTTGTTGAATGTGGAAGAATTGCTTCTGTATTACGTCTCTCCTGATTGATGGTGTCCTTTCATCTGAATCTGTTCAAATGTACTCCCTCCATCCCATATTAATTGTCATTCATCCGTTTGAACGACAATTAATATGGGACGGAGGGAGTAGTATATTGCCCACAGACTGATGCTGAGTAGTTCTATATAGTCTGTTTCCTGTTATGCTGAATATAACTCAGCATGAATGCATGATCCCTTTAAAAGTCACTAACAGATTTATCTTAGATATCGTATGTTCTTTGTCTTGAAACCCAGCATGAACTTATCTTGAAACCAGTGAACCCTTCTATGTTGTTTGTCTAAACTGATGAACAAAAGAAATATTTCTAGCTACTTTATGCAGGTTATTAGAGGCTAAATATTTATAATGCTTTCCACAGTAAATTCTGAAACTCATTTGGATAAGAAGACCATCAAAGTCATGACATACAACGTATGGTTTCGGGAGGATTTGGAACTGACGAAAAGGATGTATGCTCTTGGAAATCTTATTCAGCACCACAACCCAGATCTTATATGCTTCCAGGTCCAGAGTTTTTCAGTTTGAACTTATTGTTATTTCTTTTCCCCTTCTCAATTTCCCTGTGTAACTGCAGGAGGTTACACCAAACATATATATGCTTCTCCAAAAATCTGGCTGGTGGCAAGAATACAAATGCTCTCTGTCAGCTAGGATGGCCATGCAGAGGCAATATTACTGCATGCAGGTACTCACCGTGCTTCTCGCAAACTTCATATATGGGATGAGTGCAAGCATATGTGAATTTTGATTTACTCATCTTCTTCTACAGTTTACATGCAACTGTTAACTTTTAATCTCCATTAAAATAAAGTGTGCCTTTTATATTATGGCCACCAAGATGCACATATGACTAATCTGTTTATATAATGCCATGTAAAGCGCTACTGCTCTCAAACATTCTATTGCTCCCCTTTGTAGCTTTAGAGCATGTATCCTCTTATCATTTCATTCATGTATTTCAGTGATGTGATTCGATTGCAATAACTGCAGATGAGCAAGTTGCCCGTGAGTTCATTCGAATGCATGCCATTTTCCAACTCAGTCATGGAAAGGGAGCTGTGCATGGCAGACATCAACATTGGAGGTGCGACCAAGTTGGTGTTGGCCACAAGCCACCTGGAGAGCCCCTGCGCGTGGAATCAGATGTACAGCAAGGAACGAGTAACTCAGGCGAATGCATCCATGAGGATATTGGACAAGTTCCGCAACGTGATATTCTGCGGAGACATGAACTGGGACGACAAAGGCGACGGGCCATTCCCTCTCTCAGACGGCTGGGTCGATGCCTGGGCTGAGCTGAAGCCAGGCGAGGACGGCTGGACGTACGACACGCGGGCTAACGGTATGCTGGCAGGCAACCGCAAGCTGCAGAAGAGGCTGGACCGGTTTGTGTGCAAGCTGCCGGATTTCGAGATCAACACCATTGAGATGATCGGGAAGGAGGCGATACCTGGGATATCACACTACAAGGAGAAGACTGTCCGCAAGGTAGTCCAGAACATTGAGTATCCTGTGTTGCCTAGTGACCACTTCGGGCTTGTTCTGAGCATCACCTACGCATCATAGGGTTGAAAAGTATGTGTAAAAACGAGTATCACCTACGCATCACCTACGCATCACCTAGTAGTAGTAGTAGTGGCGGTGAATTTTGTAGCCCAATGGAAAGTACTCCTATCAAGTATCTCTACCCCTGGTTGAGAAGATAACTTAGAGACCGTTTCTGTCCCCTACTGTTTACTTCAGTTACTGGGGAAACATTCTCTCTTTATCGTGCTCAATTTTCGTTCTTGCACTACAGTGCCCAAGCAGGGGCTGCCTCCAGCAGGGGCTGGCCGTGTCACGCAAAATATGAAACGAAAGCATTACCTCGATGCTGGTATGAAACCCTAGTTCATCGATGTTCTTCGCTTGGTGTCGGAGTGACGGGCCACGGGTCTTCGCCTTGCTGCGCCCCAAGCTGAAGCTCCGCCCTTCGGGGGGCCGGCCAGCTCGACGGCCGCCACAGGGCGGCCAACCACCAGCCGACGGCACCACGAGCAGCCGACTCCATCCAGCTGGCCTCTAGAGAGGGCGGCGTCAAGCAGGCGGCCACCTCGCGCCCTCAGAGTTTGTGCCCCCTTCAAGAGGACGTGATGGGGCATGGCTACAGTGAAGCCCTTATCCCCAAATCATGGGTTCGGCGTGGCCACAGTGCCTCGTACGGACGGAGATCTCGGCACGGCGTGGCACTGTTGCCACCTATCCTTGGCGTCACACTGGACATGCGGAGCCCTGATCCCCACGACGGCCTGTCGGTACGGCCCGCGGGCTGCGGGCCCTCCCGGGCAGTGACACCCCAGAAGACGACGCCAGCCTAATCAGTCGGACCAAGGGAAGGCCGGCCTCCAGCAGGTGGCCGTCCCCACCCTCGAAGCAAGGGCGCCATTGACCTGATGAGACCAGGTGTGGCTACAGTGATCTCCCACCAGGCGGCGGGACTGTAGCCACACTGAGCTGACCAAGCCCGCGTCATTAGCAGCACGGCTACAGTGAGCAGCCGCCAACCAGACCCGCCCGCGGCGGGGGCGACCTGTCGGCTCCGTACCAGGCCAGTCGGCGGGGGTAGTCGGCGGAGAAGCCGGAGGCTGGAGACACTGACAACCGGGCCCAGCAGCCGGCTAGATTACCATTGTACCCCTAGGGGGTAGGCCTATATAAGCCCCCCAGGGCACCCATGCAAAGGGTTCCCACTCTGATAGAACTAGCCAGATCACTAGAGCAGGGGAGAGCTAGCCTTGCCTTCTCCTACCTCTAGCATACAGCTCAAGGAGCACATTTGTATCACTTGTGCCATAGTAATCATGCGGAGACCCCGCAGAGCAGGAGTAGGGGTATTATCTCCAAGGAGAGCCCCCAACCTGGGTAAAGTACGCCGGCGTTCGTGTCTACGCCTCATCCCGCTTTCGGACACCGGGGACGTTCTACTCGCTCCTACCATGATAAGCCATCCTTTGGCATATGTCGCACCCAACCCCCGACATTTGGCGCCCATCGTGGGGCGAGGTGCACCATCTCCCGGAGATCTGCTTTGGACGGGAACCTTGTTCCTTCCTGGCGAGCGAAGCCAGCCCAGCACGCCCGACAGCGTCAGCCTCGACGCGCTGAACGACGCGGAGATTGCCTGTGCGGCGAGCTGCCTCGCCGACCTTGTCGGCGAGATCCACCTCTCCGACGAGTCGGCCTCCGACGCGGGCACCGCCTGCCCCGAGAGCCGCCTCGACCAACTTCACATCACCAGCGAGCCAGCTGTGGACCTAGAGTCCGTTGGCTCCACCGATCCGATGATCGTCGACTCCGACACGGCGTCGTTTGACGCGTTCCCCACCAACATGGTGGTTTACGATGAGCCGCCTCCATGCGAGCACAGCGGTGGGAGCACCGTCATGGAAGTGCTCGTCATTCACATCGGCGAGCACTCGGACGGGCGCGCTCGAGACCCACTCGACGCGGCTCTGTGAGACCTGTCGGCGCCCATCCCAGAGGGCGCAGATGCTGAGATGCTGGAGGCACGCCGCGTCCAGCTTCTCGAGAGCGCTGGCCGACTGGCCAGCGTGCGATGCCTCTCGGATGCCTACCGGCGCGAGATGGATTGGGCCGTTGGCGGCACGCCGGCTCTTGAGGGGCCTAGCCGCCTCGGCACGGTCCGGCAGCGTGGCGCGACCATCGCCAGCATGTTTGGGGCAGAACGCCCCGTCCACGCCACGCCGGCTGAGAACATCCGGGCCGCCTAGGCGGCGACGGATGAGCTGGAAAAATATGACGGCGACGAGCGCCGCCACATGACGGAGCGAGTCCAGCAGCTCCTAGACGCGGCTGCCGCGCAGCACAAAGTCGGCTGCCGTGCTGAAGTGCCCACCCAGCGGAACGAAGAGCCGCCCCTTCGCCAAGATCACGGCGCAACGTCCCGGACGCCGACTGGTGGCGCCCGCGAAAGAAGAGGTAACGAGCCGGCTGCCAGCCGCAGCCGGACACGCCTTTCCATCGAGTGAGACGAAGACGGTCGCCCTCGAGCGGTGGAGCGGCGAGGCGATCCGCCTCCTCCTCCGCCTCGTGGAGTGAGGCACCCCACTCCGCCGCCTGTCACGCACCCGACACTCGGCGACCGCCTTGGCCGCCGAGAGGGAGTCGGAGAGAATGACGCCCGCCATCGGATCGATCATCTCAACAGATCCCTGGCGCTAGAAGAAGAGGGCGCGTTGGGCCCGCCCTGTTTCGGCCCGCGAATCCGAGACGAGCCCTTCCCCAAAGGGTTCACCCTCCTGCGAGATACGCCCAAATACACCGGCTCCTGAAGCCGGAGGACTGGCTGGTCGATTACTCCACGGCCGTCAGCATAGCGAACGACAACAAGCGCGTTGCCATGAAGTACGTCCCACTCATGCTTCAGGGCACAGCCTGGACATGGCTCAACAGCCTAAAGCCCCGCAGCATCAACAGCTGGGTTGATTTCACCGAGGCCTTCATCCGCAACTTCACCAGCACCTACAAGCGGCCTCCCAAGCCCCGACAACTCTCCTTGTGCATCCAAGGGCCCAGTGAATCGACTCGCGACTACCTCACGCACTGGGCCGAGCTGCGCAACTCCTGCGAAGGCGTGCACGAGGTGCAGGCAACCGAGTACTTCAATGCCGGGTGCCGAGAGGGCACCCTCCTCAAGCATCGGCTTCTCTGCGACGAGCCTGCGACGCTCGATGAGCTGCTGATCATCGCCGATAAGCACGCCACGGCCGACTCCTCCATGAAGGCGGAAATATTAGTTGATGCGTCCGGCAAGGTGGCATCCCAGGCCCCTAGGACTCCGGCTGGTGATACCAGCCGGCGGCAGCATCCAAGCGACACCAAACGGAAGGCCACTCAGCCAGCTTCCACCAGCCGGCAGGTGGCGACAGTTGAGGATCAACAGCCGGAGGGGCAGCCGACGCCCAAGCGTCAGAAGGGCGGCAAGTCCAATTGGTTGCCCGCCTTCTCTTACGAGAAGACCCTCGATGCACCTTGCAAATTCCATAGTGGCGCGAAGCCATCCAACCACACCACGCGGAAGTGTCATTGGCTCAGCAGGATTGCTAAGGGAGATGGCCTCCTACCTCCTCCGCCTACCGGCCTGCCGCCTCCTCAGCCCCAGCAGCCGGCGGCCCGGCTAGTCGGCGCCATACAAGACAAGTATCCAGAAGAGCACGAAGCTTATGTTGTGTTCACCAGTGTGGCCGATGACAGACGAAGCAGGCGGCAGCAACAGCAAGAAGTGCAAGCAGTGGCCTCAAGTACTCCAGAATTCATGCATTGGTCTGAGAAGCCTATCAGTTGGAGCAGGGCCGACCACCCGGAAGTGATGCCTTCCCCAGGTTCATATGCCTTGGTCCTAGATGCTACCTTTGCAACAGAGAGGCGGGCAGTACGCTTCTCCAGAGTCCTGATAGATGGTGACAGCAACATCAATATCCTATACTGTGACACAATGGAGAAGTTGGGAATCAAGCAGAAGCAGCTCATCCCCAGTCGGACTATATTCCATGGCATAGTCCCTGGCCTTTCCTGCTCACCAATTGGCAAAACCCAAATTGATATTCTCTTCGGAGACAAGAATCATTTCCGTCGTGAGCCAGTGTGGTTTGAAGTGGTGGACCTCGAAAGCCCCTACCATGCACTGCTTGGCCGACCAGCTCTGGCCAAGTTCATGGCAGACCCCCACTATGCTTACCTCAAGATGAAGATGCCGAGTACCAAGGGGATCCTGACCGTAGTCGGAGACTACAAGAAGTCGGTCGCCTGTGCCGCAGATAGCAGCCGGCTGGCCGAGTCCCTTGTGATTGCAGCTGAAAAGCGGCTTCTTGACCGGGTGGTGGCGTTGGCAGGCAAGAAGCCGGAAATGTCACCCATCCCCAAGGAGTCGGAGGTTGAGGGCTCGTTCAAGCCGGCCAAGGAAACAAAGAAGATACCCTTGGACCTGGAGCACCCGGAGAGGCACGTTGTCATAGGTGCGAACCTTGACAGCAAATAGGAAAGCGAGCTCATCGATTTCCTCCGTGAGAATCGGGACATCTTCGCATGGTCTCCCAAAGACATGCCGGGTGTTCCGACGGATTTCGCCGAGCACAAGATACATGTCCGACCTGACGCCAAGCCGGTCCGGCAGCCCTTGCGCCGCCTGCCAGAAGAGAAGAGAAGAGTAGTCGGAGAAGAGATAGCCCGACTTCTAGCAGCCGGATTCATCCTGGAAGTGTTCTTTCCAGAATGGTTGGCCAACCCAGTCCTAGTATTGAAGAAGAATAAGCAGTGGCGCATGTGTATTGACTATACCAGCCTCAACAAAGCTTGCCCCAAAGATCCCTTTGCTCTACCAAGAATTGACCAAGTGATAGACTCCACAGCTGGATGCGAGCTTTGAGTTTCTTAGACGCATACTCAGGGTACCATCAGATAAAGCTGAACCCGGCCGACAGGCTGAAGACCGTCTTCATCACGCCATTTGGAGCCTTCTGCTACCTGACCATGACGTTCGGCTTGAGAAACGCCGGCGCCACATTTCAGCGTTGCATGCAGAAGTGTCTTCTCAAGCAACTTGGTAGAAATTCCCATGTCTATGTGGATGATGTGGTGGTGAAGACGGAGAAGCATGGCACGTTGCTAGAAGATCTCAAGGAAACCTTTGAGAACCTGCGCCGATTCCAGATCAAGCTCAACCCAGAGAAATGCATCTTTGGAGTACCAGCCAGCCAGCTTCTTGGCTTCCTGGTCTCAGAGCACGGCATAGAGTGCAACCCTGTGAAGATCAAGGCCATCAAGAAGATGAAGGTGCCCACCCGACTGCTGGACGTGCAAAATTCACCGTCTGCTTGGTATCAATTAGCTGTTTCATCAGTCGGCTGGGCGAGAAGGCTCTTCCCTTGTACCAGCTCATGAAGAAGACCACTTTTTTCGACTGGAACGACAAGGAGGACGAGGCTTTTCTCCAACTCAAGAAGATGTTGGCAACCCCGCATATCCTGGCGTCTCCGACTGAGAAGGAGCCCATGCTCCTCTACATCGCGGCCACCAGCCGGGTTGTCAGCATAGTCATGGTGGTATAACACAAGGAGGAGGACAGAGCATTGCCGGTCCAGAGAGCGGTGTATTACTTGAGCGAAGTACTGTCCGCCTCCAAGCAAAACTACCCACATTATCAGAAGATGTGCTATGGCATGCACTTTGCCGCCAAAAAACTGAAGCCTTACTTTCAAGAGCACCCAATAACTGTCATCTGCACAGCTCCGCTTGCCGAGATCATCGGAAGCCGAGATGCTTCTGGCCGAGTGGCCAAGTGGGCTATTGATCTGGCCCCCTACACCATCTACTACCAGCCTCGCACCGCCATCAAGTCACAAGTGCTGGCCGACTTCCTCGTCGACTGGGCCGAGACCCAGTACTTGCCGCCAGCACCAGACTCCACCCATTGGCGGATGCACTTTGATGGTTCAAAAATACGCACCAGTCCGGGAGCCGGCGTCGTCCTCACCTTTCCCAAAGGCGACAAGCTCAAATATGTGTTGCAAGTCCATTTTGCCGCCTCTAACAACGTAGCAGAATATGAGGCACTCATACACGGACTCCGGCTTTCCAAGGAACTCGGCATTCGCCGGATCTTGTGCTATGGTGACTCCGACTTGGTGGTCCAGCAGTCGTCAGGCGACTGGGACGCCAAGGATGCAAATATGGCAAGCTACCGCTTCCTCGTGCAGCAGCTCAGTGGATACTTTGACGGGTGCGAGTTTCTCCATGTGCCAAGAAATGATAATGAGCAAGCAGATGCCTTGGCACGGATTGGCTCCACCCGACAAGCAATACCAGTCGGCGTTGCCCTACGCCGCCTTCTCAAGCCATCCGTTAAGCCATCCCCAGAATCAGATTCCATCTTCGTTCCGGCCCCTCCCGAAGCAGTCGGATCCGACTTGAGGGTCCCAGAAGCCGGCACGGGGACTTCAGGAGACGGCCCGGGGACTGCTGCAGCTGCACCCGGCTCAGGGACTCCAGAACCCGGCCCGGGGATTGCATCAGTCGACCCGGGGACTTCTTCAACTCAGCAGGCAGAAGCAGTTGCCAGCCCGCCACCTCCCGGCCCAACCGCCCTCATACAAGTTGCAATTGAGGCAGTCGAAGAAATAGCAGCACCATCATGGGCTCAGCCAATTATCAAGTTTCTGGTGAACAAAGAACTACCGACTGATGAGATCTCAGCCAGACAGGTGCAACGGCGAGCAGCAGCATACACCATCGTCAATAGAGAGCTGGTACAACGCAGTGTCACACGCATGTACCAGCGCTGCGTAGAGCCGGAGAAAGGCCAAGCAATCCTCAGAGACATTCACCAAGGCGAATGTGGTCACCACGCGGCCTCAAGAGCACTTGTCGCCAAAGCTTTTCGCCACAGTTTCTTCTAGCCGACTGCTCTGGAAGAGGCCAAGGAATTGGTCCAGAAGTGCCAGGGGTGCCAGAGATTCCGCTCCAAGCCACAGTTGCCAGCTTCTGCACTCAAGACTATTCACATTGCTTGGCCCTTTGCGGTTTGGGGTTTGGATATGGTGGGGCCATTCAAGACAGCCCATGGCGGCATGACTCATCTGCTTGTCGCTGTGGACAAGTTCACCAAGTGGATAGAGGCAAAGCCAATTAAGAAACTGAATGGGCCGACTGCCGTGACTTTCATCGCCGACATCACCACTCGGTACGACATACCACATAGCATCATCACCGACAACGGCACAAACTTTGCCAAAGGAGCCTTGACTCATTTCTGCGCGACTCAGGGCATCCGACTGGACTTAGCGTCCGTTGCCTATCCGCAGTCAAAAGGCCAGGTCGAGCGAGCAAATAGCCTCATCTTGTCCGGCATAAAGCCCCTACTGGTCGAGCCTCTAGAGCGTTCGGCCGGCTGCTGGCTCGATGAGCTGCCGACCGTCCTCTAGAGCCTGCGCACAACTCCGAACTAGTCGATCGGCTTCACACCCTTCTTTCTTGTCTACGGTGCTGAAGCCATCATCCCGACGGACATAGAGTTCGACTCCCCGCGAGTCACCATGTACACCGAGGTGGACACCAAGGAGGCGCGAGAAGACGGTGTTGACCTACTGGAGGAGGGCCGGCTATTGGCCCTCAGCCGGTCCGCCATCTACCAGCAGAGTCTGCGCCGATACTACAACCGCAAGGTGAAGCCAAGATCCTTCCAAGAGGGAGACCTTGTGCTCCGGCTGATCCAGCGAACAGCCGGCCAACACAAGCTCTCCGCACCTTGGGAAGGCCCTTTCATCATCAGCAAGGTGCTGGGTAATGACTCCTACTATTTGATCGACGCTCAGAAGCCCAGAGTGTGCAAAAGAGATGATTCAGGCAAGGAGATGGAGAGGCCGTGGAATGCAAACCTCCTCCGAAGATTTTACAGTTGAAAGCAGTATGTATCACGCTACCTTTTTGGATTATGTACAAAGACTCCGGGTCCCACGAGAAGAACTCGTGGACTACCCTCCTTTTATCTATATGATAAGTGTTATGCCTATGAGTATGCATTCTTTCATCATTTTCCGCCTGGCACCGGGTCCGACCAGTTGCCCTGGAGGTTTGCCGCCTTCTGCTATATGCCGCCTCCTGCAGTCGGACAAGTAATGTGCTGGCACCTAAAGCTTCCTCTGTCAGAAGCCGCAACTTGCAGAGCAACTGAATGGCGGGCAGGGGTTGCAACACAATACCCACATGAAAAATGGCTAAGGAAAAAGCGTATATAGTCGAGGTCGGCACCACACCTATTCGGTCGGCTGCCGAGCAGACGGCCGGCCGGCTTCTGTTTTACTTGCCAAAATCTCCAAATGGCTAAGTACTAGCCCTCCCGCAAAAAGCTAACTACTCAAACCAGCCGTAGTCCGCAGAGCGGCTGCCTGGCTGGCAAGAGGATAGCTAAGGGAGGACGGCAAAGGAAAAAGCAAGGAGTATAAAGCAAAGAAAGACAGGAGTCGGCAAAGCAAAAATTGCGATCAGATATTTACATAGATAAAGGCTCATCGGCCGGCATTCAACAAGTTTGATATACACCCCGCGGGTGGAATTATGCGATTAATCAAAATGTCTAGACTAGCAAGCAGGAAAAGGAAAAGATAAACATCCTAAGGAGCAGCGGAAGATTCCGGCTGGGCGCTGGGGTCGGCTGTGCCGGTTGGCGCGGCAGGCGGCTCTGGCTGGGCGTTGGGGTCGGCTGTGCCGGTTGGCGCGGTAGGCGGCTCCGGCTGGGCGCTGGGGTCAGCAGTGACTGTTGGCACCACGGACGGCTCTGGCTGGACGTTGGGGGTCGGCGGTGCTAGTTGGTGCTGCAGGCGGCTCCGCCTGGATGACGGAGTCAGCCGCGCCGGCTGACGCAGCAGGCGGCTCCGACTGGGCACTGGAGTCCGCGGCACCGGTCGGGACGACGGGGGGCTGGATGACGGAGTCTATGGCGCCCGTTGGAGGCACGGGCGGCTGGTCGATCTCCGCTTGGCCGTCTCCAGCAGCAGTCGGCGCTTTGGAGCACGGATCGTTGCTTGAGGCCCGGTCAGGTTGGGGCTGACCATCCGCCCCAGCTTCCAGCATGTCGTCATCACTCTCCTCCTCCTCCTCCTCCTCCTCCTCCTCCTCCCCTTCATCACTGGAGTCGATGACCTCGGCCGAGTCCTTGCTGTCCTTCGGGTTCAGCCCGAGCCACTCCTACGGCGCCTCGGCGCCTTCCTCGACCACCTCCGGAACGAAGATGCTGGTCTCGGCGAAGTCGGCGATCGCCGCCGCCCTGTTGATAAGCTCGGCTTCCACCGCCACTGAGGGAGTCCCGGATTAGGGGGTGTCCGGATAGCCGGACTATAACCTTTGGCCGGACTCCTGGACTATGAAGGTACAAGATTGAAGACTTCGTCCCATGTCCGGATGGGACTTTCCTTGGCGTGGAAGGCAAGCTTGGCGATACGGATATGTAGATCTCCTCCCATTATAACTGACTCTGTGTAACCCTAGCCCTCTCCGGTGTCTATATAAACCGGAGGGTTTTAGTCCATAGGACGAACAACAATCATACCATAGGCTAGCTTCTAGGGTTTAGCCTCTCTGATCTCGTGGTAGATCTACTCTTGTACTACCCATATCATCAATATTAATCAAGCAGGAGTAGGGTTTTACCTCCATTGAGAGGGCCCGAACCTAGGTAAAAACATCGTGTCCCTTGTCTCCTGTTACCATCCACCTAGACGCACAGTTCGGGACCCCCTACCCGAGATCCGCAGGTTTTGACACCGACATTGGTGCTTTCATTGAGAGTTCCTCGGTGTCGTCATCTTTAGGCCCGATGGCTCCTCTGATCATCAACAACGATGCAGTCCAGGGTGAGACTTTTCTCCCCGGACAGATCTTTGTATTCGGCGGCTTTGCACTGCGGGCCAACTCGCTTGGCCATCTAGAGCAGATCGAAAGCTACGCCCCTGGCCATCAGGTCTGATTTGGAAGTTTGAACTACACGGCTGACGTCCGCGGAGACTTGATCTTCGGCGGGTTCGAGCCACAGTCGAGCGCGCCACACTGTCACGATGGGCATGATCTAGCTCTGCCGCCGAATAGTGCCCAGGAGGCCGCACCAGTGTCCGCTCCGACCCTTAGCTCAGAGCCGACTGCGCCAATCGAGGACGGGTGGTTGGACACCGCCTCGGGGGCTGCAATCTCCACAGTGATCGAGCCGAACACCAGCCTTGTCTTCTGCGAAGCCCGCGACTCCAAGGTGCCGGACTCCTCCCCGGACTCCGAACCTCCCACGCCCCTGCCGATCGAATCCGATTGGGCGCCGATCATGGAGTTCGCCGCCGCAGACATCTCTCAACACTCGCCCTTCGGCGACATTCTGAATTCACTAATGCCTCTCACTTTATCAGGAGAGCGCTGGCCGGACTATGGTCAGCAAGGATGGGATGCGGATGACGAAGTAAACTCCTGAAGGCTTCGTACAACCCGCTCTCCACGGATGAAATCCTTCCAATCACCGTATCCATCAACGCACGGTGTTCTTCTGAGATAGACGCTCGCCCAAGCAGATCCTTCAACTCCTCCGACCGTGCACCGGACGGTGCCGGACTCGTCCGATGGCCTTTTTTGAAGGCCGGACACGGAGGGCCTTGGGGGGCCATACGACTACCTTCCGGCCCTGCTGGATTCGGAGAAACCCTCCATGATGACACCTCAGGGTCGCCCGCCTCGCAAGGTGGTAAGGCAGGGGGAGGCGTTCCGCTCTCCATCATATCCGAACAAAGATCCCATGAAGATGAGCTCTGCTGAGAAGGGCTGCGATCCGAACTACAAGGTAAAACTTCGGTTATCTTCCTCGGAAATAGAACATGGATGTCTCTCATTTTAAAATCCCCCTCTTTACTTATGGCTCGGTGGAGAGCTGATCCCCTTGGGGGCGCAATGCGACCGAGGCCCCCCTCGGCGCCGGACCCTCTGACGAAGATTTCTTCCCCCGCTTTGAGGCCATGGCCTCCGGGTCTTCAGAGGCGGTCCTCTTCTCCCCTGGTTAGAGGAATTCTCGATTCCTCCTTTCCTGACAGCCTCCTTCGGGGAGGCGGTAGCTTCCTTGTTCCCCTCTTCGCCTTCTTCCAAAGGCGCAACCTCCAGCATCCTGGTTAACACGGGATCCGGCGTAGTCTCAGGGAGGGGGGCCGGACACCTGATTAGCTTTGCTTTTGCTATCCACTCCTGTTTAAGGGATAGCTCTTTTAAGGGCAATTTTATGACAAATATACGGATAGCGTGTCCGGGTACAGGGATGCTTACTTGAGTATCCGGGCGATTGCAGCTCAGACCTGCGTCCTCGGACGAGTCCGGACACATTGCTCATGATCCAAAGAACAATTTGTACATCTCCATGGGCGTCGCGCCCACAAAATGTTGGAGGGCTCGTGGTCCTTCCGGATTAAACTCCCACAGGCGGAGGGGGCGACATTTGCAGGGCAGGATGCGGTGAATCAACATAACCTGCGTCACTACAGCCAGATTGATATCTATTTCTAGGAGATCTCGAACGTGGCCCTGCAGCAAGGGCACGTCCTTGGACGGCCCCCAGTTAAGCCCTTTATTGACCCATGACGCTAACTGTGGTGGGGAACTCGAGCGAAAGGCAGGTGGCGCCACCCATTTGGTGCCCCTGGGAGCTGTGATATAAAACCACTCTCGTTGCCATAAGCTGAACTCCTCTTGAAAGAAGCCCTCGGGCCATGGAGCGTCAACATTCTTGCTTATAACAACACCTCCGCACTCGACGTGCTGCCCCTCGATCATCTTTGGCTCTACTTTGAAGGTCTTAAGCCACAATCCGAAGTGAGGAGTAATACGGAGGAAGGCCTCACACACAACAATAAACGATGAGATATGGAGGATGGACTCCAGAGCTAAGTCGTGAAATTCCAGCCCGTAATAAAACATGAGCCCCCTGACCAAGGGGTCCGTCGGGAAGCCTAGCCCCCAAAGGAAGTGAGACGCAAACACCACACTCTCACTAGGCTTGGGAGTGGGAATAACCTGCCCTTGAGCAGGCAGCCTATGCGAGATTTCGCCGGTTAGATACCTGGCATCTCTTAGCTTTAGCACGTCTTCTTCCGGAACAGAGGAAGGCATCCACCGGCCTTGAAGGTCGGAGCCGGACATCATCGGAGGTCCGAAGAGCCTGAATCTGGAGCTTTGGGTGTTGGAACTCAAGGTGAGAGGCGGATTTGATTGAGATTGAAAGAAAGGAGTCGAGCCTTGGTCTCTTTATAAAGAGGTTGAATACCAAGAGCCCTCCCCGTGACCGTTTGGGACTCGCCTTCGATTGAGGAGACATACCAACAGGCACGATTGGGTTACCCATGCCCGTATTGGTGAGAATCCCGGAATAAGGGGACATGATCTCTGCTTTGACAAGACGTGCCAAGGAAACCGCCTCGCTAAACGTGCTGAGGTGGGACAGTAAAACGATTCGAATAAAGGCTTGGCCGTGGCGTGATGTCACGCTGCGGAATACGTCAGTAGATTAGATTTGTGCAAATATTATTCTCTCTACGGTGGTATGTGGAACTTGTTTTGCAGAGCCGGACACTATCCTTGTGTTCAAAATCTTCTATGAAGTATTCGGAGGAGGAACCCGCCTTGCAATGCCGAAGACAATCTGCGCACCGGACTCGTCATCATTGAAGCCTGGTTCAGGGCTACTGAGGGAGTCCCGGATTAGGGGGTGTCCGGATAGCCGGACTATAACCTTTGGCCGAACTCCTGGACTATGAAGGTACAAGATTGAAGACTTCGTCCCATGTCCGGATGGGACTTTCCTTGGCGTGGAAGGCAAGCTTGGCGATACGGTTATGTAGATCTCCTCCCATTGTAACCGACTCTGTGTAACCCTAGCCCTCTCCGGTGTCTATATAAACCGGAGGGTTTTAGTCCGTAGGACGAACAACAATCATACCATAGGCTAGCTTCTAGGGTTTAGCCTCTCTGATCTCGTGGTAGATCTACTCTTGTACTACCCATATCATCAATATTAATCAAGCAGGAGTAGGGTTTTACCTCCATCGAGAGGGCCCGAACCTGGGTAAAAACATCGTGTCCCTTGTCTCCTGTTACCATCCGCCTAGACGCACAGTTCGGGACCCCTACCCGAGATCCGCCGGTTTTGACACCGACAGCCACCATCTCCTCCCGTGCCTCCAGCCGGAACGTGGCTAACTAGGCTAGATCTAGCCTAGGATACCACGCCTTGACAAACTCAAGGGCCCGGCGCGCTCCTGCCCGGGCTGTAGAGCCTTTCCAGGCCACCAGGCGGCCAGCCGCCACCTCCAGCCAGTCGGCGGTCTGACTTGGGGTGCGCAGAGCTGGCAAGCCTGGCCAGAGGGCGGAAACTTCTTGGGCTCCGACGCACTGAAGACGATGCAACACTTGATGGGCGGGCCAAAGATGGGCCTAGATGCTGAGGATCTGCTCGTTGAGGGTCTGGGGGGCGTCAGCGGCAATCTGCACGCCTTCCGCCATCCGCTCCGCGCGCTGGGCCTCAATGATTTGATTCGCAGTGACGGAGTGACCCGGGAAGAAATCTGCTCGGGCAGAAGGCAAGAAGAACAAAGTCATAAACAAGCAGTCGGCTTAGACAAAGGCCGGTAGCTCAAGACAAGACATAAGAAGAATAAAAGCTTACCATCGACAAAATCCTTGATGCTTCTGAAGCAGGCCGTCGTCTGCGCCTCCTTGTCGGCCCAGGCGGCGCGCTCGGTTTCAAACTCGGCGAGGAGATCAGTCTCCTTCGACTTTGCCTCCCGTTGGGTCGTCTTGAGGGCCTCCGTCTGCTCGACGAGCTGAGCGACCAGCCGGTCTTGCTCCTCGGTCAGCTTGTTGCACTCCGCCTCCTTGCCGCGCAGAGCAGTGTTGGCTTCGCCCAGCTGCTGCTGCAAGGCTGCGCCTCTGTAAATGGAAAAGAAGAAAGAGCATCAGTCAAAAAGACAAAGAGGTACGCAGTTGCCGGGAGATCTGGCCCGACTGCTCAGCAGTCGGCCCGAATCTCGGGGACTACAGCCCACGGGTGCGCCATCGCGCCCCCGCAGAGAAGAAGCAATTAACAAAGGTAGATCCACTAAGGAGATTCGGCCTGACTGCTCAGCAGTCGGCCCGAACCTCGGGGACTACAGCCCGCGGGTGCGCCAGCGCACCCCCGCGAAAAAAGAAGAAAGTCGAAGCTTACTCTGGCTCTCGAACAGATGGGAGGTCTGCGTCTCCAGCTCCCGAACCCTGGAGTTGTAGGCGACCGAGCGAAGATTGTGGTAGTCTTGTAGAAGGGATACCAGACGAAGTCAGCATTTGACACTTGCAAGATAAAGTTTCGGACCGCCTGCTCAGCAGCCGACCCGAAACTTGGGGACTACACCCAGTGGGTGCGCTTGCGCGCCCCCACGAAGGAAGCAAGAAGATCAACCAATGAAGAGAGCCAAAGAAAACTTACGCGGATGGCGGCCCGCGAGTCCAGGAAGGCCTCGTTGCAGCGCTTGAGGGCTTCGGCTTTGGCCCGGAGTTTGGCCTGGACGTCCAGGGGTGCCTGGTTCAGGGTACCCGTGTTGGGGAACGTTGCAGAAAACAAAAATTTTCCTACTCGTTTCACCAAGATCATCTAGGAGTTCATCTAGCAACGAGTGATTAGATGCATCTACATACCTTTGTAGATCGCGAGCGGAAGCGTTCAAAAGAACGGTGATGATGTAGTCGTACTCGACATGATCCAAATCACCGATGACCAGCGCCGAACGGACGGCACCTCCGCGTTCAACACACGTACGGGACGGGAGACGTCTCCTCCTTCTTGATCCAGCAAGGGGGAAGGAGAGGTTGATGAAGATCCAGCAGCACGACGGCGTGGTGGTGGATGCAGGGCGTCACAGCAGCAGGGCTTCGCCGAGACTACGAGGGAGAGACGTAACGGGGGGAGGTGGAGGCGCCAGGGGCTGGTGTATGAAGTCCCTCCTCTCCCCCACTATATATAGGGGTGCCAAGGGGGGTGGCCGGCCCTAGTAGATGAGATCTACTAGGGGGGGCGGCGGCCTAGGGGAGGTTTCCCTCCCCCCCAAGGCACCTAGGGGTGCCTTCCACCACTAGGACTCCTCCTAGGGGGAAACCCTAGGCGCATGGGCCTATAGGGGCTGGTGCCCTTGGCCCATCTAGGCCAAGGCGCATCCCCTACAGCCCATGTGGCCCCCCGGGACAGGTGGCCCCACCCGGTGGACCCCCGGGACCCTTCCGGTGGTCCCGGTACAATACCGATAACCCCGAAACTTGTCCCGATGCCCGAAATAGCACTCCCTATATATAATTCTTTACCTCCGGACCATTCCGGAACTCCTCGTGACGTCCGGGATCTCATCCGGGACTCCGAACAACATTCGGGTTTCTGCATATACATATCTTCATAACCCTAGCGTCACCGAACCTTAAGTGTGTAGACCCTACGGGTTCGGGAGACAAGCAGACATGACCGAGACGACTCTCCGGTCAATAACCAACAGCGGGATCTGGATACCCATGTTGGCTCCCACATGCTCCACGATGATCTCATCGGATGAACCACGATGTCGAGGATTCTATCAACCCCGTACACTATTCCCTTTGTCTATCGATATGTTACTTGCCCGAGATTCGATCGTCGGTATCCCAATACCTCGTTGAATCTCGTTACCGGCAAGTCACTTTACTCGTACCATAATGCATGATCCCGTGACCAGACACTTGGTCACTCTGAGCTCATTATGATGATGCATTACCGAGTGGGCCCAGTGATACCTCTCCGTCATACGGAGTGACAAATCCCAGTCTTGATCCATGTCACCCAACAGACACTTTCGGAGATACCCGTAGTCTGCCTTTATAGTCACCCAGTTACGTTGTGACGTTTGGCATACCCAAAGCACTCCTACGGTATCCGGGAGTTACACGATCTCATGGTCTAAGGAAAAGATACTTTGACATTGCAAAACTCTAGCAAACGAACTATACGATCTTGTGCTATGTTTAGGATTGGGTCTTGTCCATCACATCATTCTCCCAATGATATGATCTCGTTATCAATGACATCCAGTGTCCATAGTCAGGAAACCATGACTATCTGTTGATCAACGAGCTAGTCAACTAGAGGCTCACTAGGGACATGTTGATGTCTGTTATTCACACATGTATTACGATTTCCGGATAACACAATTATAGCATGAATAAAGACAATTATCATGAACAAGGAAATATAATAATAATGCTTTTATTATTGCCTCTAGGGCATATTTCCAACAACCCGCCCCGCCCCCGCGTATCCAGCCGACCAGCGCGGCGCTGGTCGCCTCGGTTTCAGGGATCGACGAGCTCGCGGCACCGGCCTCCAACGGCCGTGGTGCTGAAGCCGCCTTCTCAAGACGGCAGCGTACGGGTGTGCGGACCTCAGGAGTAAGGTCTGTCACCACCACGTCCTCGGCTGGTAGCACTGGCGGCCCTGCCGGCTGCTCGGCCTGCATCTCGCTTGTCGGCGGCGGCGGTGGCACGATGACGTCCGACATGGCCACGTCGCCGCCCTCCCTCTCCATGATCGGCTGCTCATTGCCGGCTCCTCCGGTCGCCGCCTCAAACTCCGATGGAGGTGGCACGGTGTTCAAAGGCGTCACGAGCAGTGGCTCTTGGCGGAGTGCAGCCTTCGCGAGCCGCTCCCTCTCCGCGGCTTCGGCCTCGGCCTGCGCCAACTTCCTCGCCGCGGACGCTGCTGCCTTGTCCGCCTCTGCCTTCGCCAGGCGGTCGGCCTCTTCCTCATGCGCCTCCCGCGCGTTCCGTTCCGTTGCCTCCCGGAGGTCGGCGGCCGGATCAATTCGCCGGCTGGTGGAGGAGGTCGCCGCCGACCTGATGACCGAGGCGGCTCCCGACTTCTCGAGAGTTAGCGGGGCACTGAGATAAGAAGACAAGTCGGAAAGTTTTTTCAGACCGGATAAGCGAAGAAGCGGAAAGCATGGGAAGAACACTTACGCTGACACCATAACCGGCACCTTCGGTTGCCTCTGATATTTGGCCACCTTGGCCGCGGCTTCCTTCGCTTGGTCGCTGTGACCGGGTTCTTGGGCTTCTTTGGCACGCTGCCAAACAGGGCAGCGCCTTGCCTCTGCCTGCGCTTGCCGCCACGGGCGGGCGGCCCAGAAGAGGGGCCGGCGCCGGTGTTGGCAGTGCTCCGGGCGGGGCGCAGCTCATCTTCATCATCGTCATTGAGGGAGTTCCGGACTAGGGGGTGTCCGGATAGCCGAACTATCATCATCGGCCGGACTCCAAGACTATGAAGATACAAGATTGAAGACTTCGTCCCGTGTCCGGATGGGACTTTCCTTGGCGTGGAAGGCAAGCTTGGCGATACGGATATGTAGATTTCCTACCATTGTAACAAACTCTGTGTAACCCTAGCCCTCTCCGGTGTCTATATAAACCGGATGGCTTTAGTCCGTAGGACGAAGAACAATCATACCATAGGCTAGCTTCTTGGGTTTAGCCTCCTTGATCTCGTGGTAGATCCACTCTTGTAACACACATCATCAATATTAATCAAGTAGGACGTAGGGTTTTACCTCCATCAAGAGGGCCCGAACCTGGGTAAAATATCGTGTCCCTTGTCTCCTGTTACCATCCGCCTAGACACATAGTTCGGGACCCCCTACCCGAGATCCGCTGGTTTTGACACCGACATTGGTGCTTTCATTGAGAGTTCCTCTGTGTCGTCACTGATAGGCTCGATGGCTTCTTCGACCATCATCAACGATGCAGTCCAGGGTGAGACCTTTCTCCTCGGACAGATCTTCGTATTCGGCGGCTTTGCATTGCGGGCCAATTCGCTTGGCCATCTAGAGCAGATCGAAAGCTACGCCCCTGGCCGTCAGGTCAGATTTGGAAGTTTGAACTTCACGGCTGACATCCGCGGGGACTTGATCCTCGATGGATTCGAGCCACAGCCGAGCATGCCGCACTGTCACGGTGAGCATGATTTAGCGCTGCAGCCGGACAGTACCCTGGAGGCCGCACTCAAACCCGCTCCGATCTTCAATTCGGAGCCGGCTGCGCAGATCGAGGACGGATGTCTAGACACCGCCTCGGGAGCTGCAACCTCTACGGCGATAGAGCCGAACAATGACCTTGTCCCTCATGAAGCTCGTGACTCCGAGGTGCCGGACTCCTTGCCGGACTCCGAACCTCCCACGCCCCCTCCGATCGAATCCAATTGGGCGCCGATCATGGAGTTCACCACAGCGGACATCTTTCAACACTCACCTTTTGGCGACATCTTGAGTTCGCTAAAGTATCTCTCGTTATCAGGAGAGCCCTGGCTGGACTGCGGTGAGGACGGTTGGGATGCGGACGACAAAGAAATTCAAAGCCCACCCACCACCCACTTGGTAGCCGCTGTCGACGATCTAACTGACATGCTAGACTACGACTCCGAAGACATCGACGGTATGGACGAACATGCCGGAGACGACCAAGAACCAGCGCCTACTGGGCACTGGAAAGCCACCTCATCATATGACATATACATGGTGGATATCCCAAAGGATGGGAATGGCAAAGAAACAGCGGAGGATGACCCCTCCAAGAAGCAGCCCAAGTGCCAGCGTCAGCGGCGCCGCTCTAAATACCGCCACAACAAGAATGAAGACTCCGGCACCGAAGATAATAGTACACCGGACAGTGCCGAAGATAACCCACTCCAGCAAGATGCAGCGCAGGAGGACGGAGACGCCAGCCCTCATGAGAGAGCGGCAGAAGAAGAGGTAGAGGATTATATGCCTCCCTCCAGAGACGAGGCAAGCCTCGACAACGATGAATTCGTCGTGCCTAAGGATCCCGTCGAACAAGAGCGTTTTAAACGCAGGCTTATGGACACGGCGAACAGCCTCAAGAAAAAGCAGCAACAGCTTAGAGCTGATCAAGATCTGCTAGCCGACAGATGGACTGAAGTCCTCGCGGCCGAAGAGCATGAGATCGAACGCCCCTCCAAAAGCTACCCTAAACGCAAGCTGCTCCCCCGATTAGAGGAGGAAGCGTATGAACCCGCATCACCAGGAGACAATACGGCTGACCGACCACCCCGTGGTCGCGACAGAGAGGCCTCTAGGCCCTTCACTAGACCCGTACCCCAGCTTCCCGTACCGCCAGTTACCCTCCGACACCTTGAGGTTGGAAATCTCGTTCACCATCTGCGCGACCTCGGCAGTCGGCATCTCCTTCGTGCACAGCCGGCTAGGGTCGCGACGCCCGCTCATCTGGAAGATCGGATGAGGGCGGCCCTGGAGCGGGAGGACTCGGTGCTCGAGGAAGGAGATGAGGAGGTCGGAGCCCACGAGGCCCTCCGACTCCTGGAGCACCCGGAGTCGGCCGATGGCGGCTGCGGCATCCGGCGACACCGGCTTCGGCTTGTATCCCCAGTTGGGCCGGAGCCCAGTGGGAGGACCGGCCTCGTAGGCCGGCAGGTTGATGAAGTCGACAGCCGGATCAACATTCTCAAAGTAGAAGTAAGATTGCTGCCACATCTTTACAGACTATGGCAACTTGACTACGGGGAAGGCGTTCCGTTTCGCCGGCCGACGCACGGCGACGAACCCGCCGCACTCGGCCGCCGTGTCCTTGGCAGAGGTGCCAAGCGTCCCAGAGAAGAATGCTCCCCATAGCTCGAGTGTGGGGAGGATGCCGATGTAGCCCTCGCATGCCGTGACGAAGCGGAGAGTAGAGTCACGGTGTTGGGCGTGAGGTAATGAGGTTGGAGGTGATTGAAATCGAGGAATGAGCGGAGGAAGCCGCTCACCGGAAGGCCGAAGCCACGGAGGAAGTGCAAGCGGAAGACGACCCGCTCGTTCCCCCTCGGCACCGGCGAAATCTCCGCCTCCGGCGGCACCCATGCCTTGACGAATGCCGCGTTCGGCATCTGGCGCGTGTCGCGGTGGAAGGAGATGTGATCTTCAATCACCGTCGATCCGTCCCAATCGCCACCCTTCTCACGCACCATGGCTCCAAGCAGGGCCGTGAAAGAGGAGGAGTGCGTCGGCGGCGAACGGCGGCAGCACCACGACAGCATGGAGCGGCAGTGGCGGCGATGGAGGAGAGAGCAGAGGAAGAAGAAAGAGTGGGAGGGGGCGCGTGAGCTTTGCCAAACCCCTCCCTCCCCCTACTTATAGCCCTTGGGCTACAAAGCCAAGGGGGCGGGGCGTGGGTCGTGGGATTAACTGCGCCCACGACCCCACGACCCCCCATTTACCGCGCGCATTCACCATGCCTCAATCGGTCGTGGGAATCGCAACCGCCCCCCTCGGCGCAACGGATCTGCCCGGGTGCCGAGGCGCGGTCGTGGCGGGCCCGGCCCTCTGTCACGTCCCATCAGGAGCGTGGGATGGCAGGCTGGCTGGGCTAGCGTGCGCCTCGTGGCGTGTCCATGGTGGGCGACGGCCCCGGGAGGCTTCGCAGGCACGTCACCTGTTTTCCCGCCTTGAAGTTCAAAAAACAACCAAAAAGTCCTGCCTGGCCAAGGCCGACTCCAGCAATCGGCTAACCGCGAAGCGGATCGAACATTTTTTCCGGAGCTCGGTGGGGAGGGAAGCCGCTGAGACTTCGCAGCCTCTCGACAACGCCTCACCGGCTTCGGGGACTACTGTCGGAGTAATGGGCCACGGGTAGCCTCACCCGTGTCCCAAGATTTATCAAGACTTTGGGCCAGCTTTGCCTTGCTGCGCCCCAAGCTGAAGCTCCGCCCTCCGGGGGCCAGCTAGCTCGACGGTCGGCCACCAGAGGGTGGCCAACCACCAGCCAACGGCACCGCGAGCAGCCGACTCCATCCAGCCGGCCTCTAGAGAGGGCGACGTCAAGCAGGCGGCCACCTCGCGCCCTCAGAGTTTGTGCCCCCTTCAAGAGGACGTGATGGGGCGTGGCTACAGTGAAGCCCTTATCCCCAAATCGTGGGTTTGGCGTGGCCACAGTGCCCCGTACGGACGGAGATCTCGGCACGGCGTGGCACTGTTGCCACCTACCCTTGGTGTCACACCGGATAGGCGGAGCTCTGCTCCCCATGACGGTCTGTCGGTATGGCCCGTGGGCTGCGGGCCCTCCCGGGCAGTGACACCCCAGAAGACAGCGCCCACCGGATCAGTCGGACCAAGGGAAGGCCGGCCTCCAGTAGGCAGCCGTCCCCACCCTCGAAGCAAGGGCGCCATTGACCTGATGAGACCAGGTGTGGCTACAGTGATCTCCCACCAGGCGGCGGGACTGTAGCCACACTGAGCTGACCAAGCCCGCATCATTAGCAGCACAGCTACAGTGAGCAGCCGCCAACCAGACCCGCCCGCGGCGGGGGCGACCTGTCGGCTCCGTACCAGACCAGTCGGCGGGGCCCGCCAGGCGGCAGGCCCTAGTAGTCGGCGGAGAAGCTGGATGCTGGAGACGCTAACAGCCGGGCCCAGAAGCCGCCTAGATTACCATTGTACCCTTGGGGGTAGGCCTATATAAGCCCCCCAGGGCACGCATGCAAAGGGTTCCCACTCTGATAGAACTAGCCAGATCACTAGAGCAGGGGAGAGCTAGCCTTGCCTTCTCCTACCTCTAGCATACAACTCAAGGAGCACATTTGTATCACTTGTGCCATAGTGATCACGCGGAGACCCCGCAGAGCAGGAGTAGGGGTATTATCTCCAAGGAGAGCCCACAACCTGGGTAAAGTACGTTGGCGTTCGTGTCTACGCCTCATCCCGCTTCTGGGCACCGGGGACGTTCTACTCGCTCCCACCATGATAATCCATCCTTTGGCATATGTTGCACCGAACCCCTGACACTTGGTTCTAGCTGTGGATACGGTGCCAACAATTAAGCTTGCAGCTGCAACAGCAATTCTGCCTTCTGCTTCATTTGGGCATTCTTGTATCTTGCTCCGATTTCCTCATTTGTTGGTTCCATAGATGTATTTGTGATGATATTCTTTATGAAGTCTGAGAGAGAAGGGTGAGAATTACTCCCTTCGTCTGGAATTATTTGTCGCAGAAATGGATGTATCTAGATGTATTTTTAGTTCTGGATGCATCCATTTCGGCGACAAATAATTCAGGACAGGGGGAGTATCATCTAAGGCGTGATGGGTTTATAACACACAAAATTCACACCCACTTATCCTTTATATCTTACCATACTGGAGTGACATGTACTGCAATTCCACTTCCATTCTAAATAATACTCCCTTCTTTCCAAAATATTTGAAGTTTTGGTTTGTCCTAAGTCAAACTTATTTAAGTTCAACCAAGTTTATTGAAAAACATACCAACATCTACACACCAAATCAACTTCATTAGATTCACTAAACATGTATGGTGCTAAACTGGTTAACGTCGCACACCCTAACCCTAGCCATGAGTTCCTCCTCCTCCGCCATCTCCAACCCGTTTACGGGTCCCGATGTCACTCTCATCCGCGACCTCAACATCCACGAGCGCGTCCCGGTGAAGCTTGATCAATCCACCGCCTCCTACTCCACTTGGAAGAATTATTTTTCGCCGGTGTTCCGCGAGTACCTCCTTCATGGCCACATCGATGGCACTATGGACTCGGCTCTCATGATCCATGACAAGGAGTGGATGATCCTCGATGCCACCATCATCCGCTGGTTCTATCTCACCATCTCCACCGACCTCTTCCATACCGTGGTGGATGACGATGACGATGCCTACGCCGTCTGGACCAAGCTCAACGACCTCTTCACCGACAACAAGCTGCAGCGCAAGGTCCTTCTCCACGGCGAGTTTTACGGGTGCCAGTAGATTGACTCATCCATCGACGATTTTTTCATGCACCTGAAAAAGCTTGCCGATGAGCTTCGCGATCTTGGGGAGACGGTTGGCGACGAGCTCCTCATCAGCACCCTCACTGCCGGTCTCAACGAGGATTTTGGGAACGCCGCCTCCAACCTCACCCTCACCCCGGAGCCCACTTTTGCTAAGGTGGTGGCGTACCTCAACCTGGAGGAGCACCGGATGAGGATGGCACGGACTCGAGCGACCCACACCACCCTCGTCGCCGGCACCCACGGGAGCCAAGCCCCGCCACCTCTGCGCCCGACGCCGCCCCAGCCGGCGGCGCCCGCTTTCCCGCCCGGCTTCCCGCCCGCCCCACCCGCTCCCTTCCTGCCACCCCAGCCAGTGGCCAATGGGGGGGTCGTCGCGGTGGCCGCAAGCAGGGGGCGCAGGCGCTCAGGGAGGAGCACCCCGCCTGCCGCAGCAGGCCTACCAGCTGGCCCCGTGGTATGCCGGACAGAACCCATGGACCGACGTTGTGCATGCCTACTCCATGCTGGTTCCCCGTGCCCCTGCCCCGGGTATTCTCGGCGCTCGGCCACCGTCGCACCAGGCGTTCTACGCCGTGCCGCAGCCCTATGCGGCACCTGAGGGAGTCCTGGACTAAGGGGTCCTCGGGCGTCCGGGCTATGTGATATGGGCCGGACTAATGGGCCGTGAAGATATGAGATTAAAGACCTTTCCCTGTGTCCGGATGGGGCTCTCCTTTGCGTGGGTGGCAAGCTTGGCGTTCGGATCATGCACCTTCCTTTCTTTGTAAACCGACTCTGTACAACCCTAGGTCCCTCCGATGTCTATATAAACCAAAGGGCTTAGTCCATAGGGCAATCATAATCATACAGGCTAGACATCTAGGGTTTAGTCATTACGATCTCAAGGTAGATCAACTCCTGTAACCCCTATACTCATCAAAGTCAATCAAGCAAGAAGTAGGGTACTACCTCCATTAAGAGGGCCCGAACCTGGGTAAACATCATGTCCCCTGCCTCCTGTTACCTTTGATCCTTAGACGCACAGTTCAGGACCCCCTACCCGAGATCTGCCGGTTTTGATACCGACATTGGTGCTTTCATTGAGAGTTCCACTGTGTCGTCACCAGAAGGCTCGCTGGCTCCATCAATCATCCACAACAATATCGCCCCGAGGGAGACTTTTCTCCCCGGCTAAATCTTCGTATTCGGCGGCTTCGCACTGCGTGCCAATTCGATTGGCCATTTGGAGCAGATCAACAGCTACGCCCCTGGTCATCAGATCAGTTTTGGAAACCTAAACTATGTCGCTGATATCCGAGGAGACTTGATCTTCCAAGGGTTCGCGGCCTCAACCGCAGCTTCGGCCTTAGATCCGGAGCACCTCGCCAAGTCCGAAGACGGGAAATTAGAGCCCGCTGGATTCTCCGCAGTCGTAGAGCTCAACATTGGAGATACAGAGGGGATCGTTTCACCGGCAGGCCCGGAGTTATACCAGTCTCCCTTCATCAACACGAAGCCATACTCCTCCCCGACCACCAGATCCGAACTCTCGAGGTCCGTGTTATGCGAGCTCGGCCTGAGAACTCCTATCCCGCCCTGCTCCACGAACTATCACTCCCCTGTCCAAACCTCAATTTTAAACAAGGCCCTAGACTTAATGCGATCTCTCGCCATTACAGAAGGATCACTGCCAAACTACGCCCAACCCTCACTAGGGGTTGAGAGCGGGGAGTTTCACGTCCCACCCACCACCCACTTCATAGCCAATGTCGAGGATCTAACCGACACGCTCGACTACGATTCCGAAGACATCGACGGTATGGATAATGATACCGGAGATGAGAAGATCCAGAACCCGCCGTTCACCGGACGCTAGATGGCAACTTCCTCGTATGACGTATACATGGTGGACACACCGAAGGAGGATGACATCGACAATGTGAAGAATCTAGAGGATGAACCTGCTGAAGCACCTACGAAGCGTCGACATCAGCGGCGCCGATCAAAATCACGTCACCGAAAAGACAGCAATACCGGCACCGGAGACAATAACACCCCGGATAATGCCGAAGACCAAGACGCCCCTGTCGTGCCAACATCCGAACATGATGATTGGGAAGAGGGGCAAGTCAACCCCGATGATCCTATCGAGAACAGGGGCTTGGAGGATAGTAACTACCTACCGACCTCCGAAGAGGATGAGAGCCTCGACGACGAAGACTTCATCGTACTAGAGGACCCCCTCGAACAAGAGCGCTTTAAGCGCTGGCTAATAGCCACAGCAAGAAGCCTAAAAAAGAAGCGGCAGCAACTTCAAGCCGATCAGGATTTACTTAATGACAGATGTACTAGTGTCCTGGCAATCAAGGAATACGGCCTCGAGCGCCCAACTAAGAGTTACCCAAAGTGCAGGTTGCTCTCCCAATTCGACGATGAGGTCCCAGAGCCTATACCGGCAGTGCGTAACGCGGCTGACGGGCCTGGCCGACCACCTCATGGCCGGGACAGAGCGGCAACCCAAGCCGAACACCAACCTGCGCCACCTTGCCCTAGAGGCAGAGAAACAACGGCTGTAGGGTACATGCACGACCTGCGACAGGACCTGGACAATAGAGCCGATCATACCAGATCAATTTATGGATCAAGGGGGCGTGCAGCAGCGCGAGAAGACAGCCATCAGGCCTGGCGCGATAAAGACAACCTCACTCGGGCCGAAAACCGCATATGGACTCCATCCGAACTACGTTGTGATGTTGCCCGATACAGAGGAGCCGCACACCCCCTATGCTTCACCAATGAGGTAATGGAGCACCAGTTCCTAGAAGGGTTTAAACCTGTGAACATTGACTCATACGACGGCACAACAGATCCCATAGTATGGATTGAAGACTTTCTTCTCCACATTAACATGGCCCGCGGTGATGACTTACATGCCATCAAGTACCTCCCCCTAAAACTCAAGGGACCAACACGGCATTGGCTGAACAGCCTCCCAGAAAACTCTATTGGAAGCTGGGAAGACTTGGAGGACGCCTTCAGAGACAACTTCCAAGGAACCTATGTTCGGCCCCCGGACGCCGATGACCTTAGTCACATAATCCAGCAACCCGACGAATCAGCCCGGAAGCTCTGGACCAGGTTCTTAATTAAAAAGAACCAGATTGTGGACTGTGCGGATGCCGAAGCCGTCGCGGCCTTCAAACACAGCGTCCGAGATGAGTGGCTCACTCAACACCTCGGCCAAGAGAAGCTGAAGTTCATGGCAGCCCTCACCGCACTTATGACCCACTTTTGCACGGGGGAAGATAGCTGGCTAGCTCGTCGAAGCAATAGCACTAGTGACCCAGGCACCTCTGAAGCCAGAGATGGAAATGGCAAGCCACGACGTGATAAACACAAGCATCGAAACAATAACAAAGACACGGCGGTCAACACCGGATTCAGTGGCTCGAAATTTGGTCAGCGAAAGAAGCCATTCAAAGGAAATAAAGATGGTCCATCCAGTTGGACAGAATACTTGATCGGCCTTGCCAGATTCATGGCACCCCCAATAAACCTGCCAATCACACCAACATAAACTGTTGGGTCTTTAAACAGGCCGTCAAGCTCAATGCCGAACACAAGGGGAAAAGGCCGCCCAGCGAGGACGGCGATGAAGAGCCTCGCCCACCGAACACAAGGGGGCAGAAGCAATTTCCCCCCGAGGTCAAAATAGTGAATATGATCTATGTCACCCACATCCCCAAACGGGAGCGCAAGCGCACATTAAGGGACGTCTACGCCATAGAGCCGGTCGCCCCAAAATTCAACCCATGGTCGGCTTGTCCGATCACCTTTAATAGAAAGGACCACCCGACCAGTATCCATCATGGTGGATCGGCAGCTTTAGTCCTCGACCCAATCATCGACGGATTCCATCTCATGCGAGTCCTCATGGACGGTGGCAGTAGCCTTAACCTGCTCCACTAGGACACCATCCGCAAAATGGGTATAGATCCGTCAAAAATCAAGCCCACTAAAACTACCTTTAAAGGAGTGATACATGGCGTAGAGGCCCATTGCTTGGTCTCAATAACATTCGAAGTTGTCTTCGGCTCGCCCGACAACTTCCACAGTGAAGACTTGATCTTCGATATCGTACCCTTCCGAAGTTGCTATCACGCACTGCTCGGACGGACCGATTTTGCTCGATTCAACGCGGTGCCGCACTATGCTTATTTAAAGCTCAAGATGCCCGGTCCACGCGGTGTCATAACGGTCAACAAAAACACGGAACGCTCCCTCCGCACCGAGGAGCACACTGCGGCTCTCGCAGCCGAAGTCCAGAGCGGCCCCCTCAAGCCGCACACCTCATCAACCATTAAGCCACCGGACTTTGCTAAAAAAGCCCGGCCAGTCCCGCAAGCTGACGGCTCGATACTTCCGGAGCTAGACTAGCAGTTTTGCCTCCGTCGATAGCCACGCACAACCGCGGAATTCATACCGCGCATGCATCACTACGCACTCAAAATACCTTGGGCATCAACGGAGGCACAATATGCATAGGTCTATAGCATGGTTCGACCCTACATGACCTTCCACTTTTCTTCGATTATTTTTCTCTCCTACCACAGGTGCACTTGAACCTATATATCCTACAAACTTACAAGGACTTCTTCGATCCCGGTTTCGTATGGATAACCGAAGACCGTTCCCTTCAAGGAACCCCTCTCTACAAGGCGAATGTGGCGCAGACGTGCGGCGGGATATCCAAAGAACTCCCCGGACCAAACCTTATTTAAAGGACCTGTACTAAGCTTTTCTCCTTATTATTAGACCCCTGGCATGTAAAGTGACTTTTGTGCTTATGGTACCCTGTGTAAGATCACGTTTTGACGTATCAAACCAGATCCTAGTAGGGACAATCTGTCCGCATCAACTTCATTCATAAAACTGTATTCCGTCTCCCCAGTTGTCTCACTCACATACCCCAACACCAATTGCTAGGGGCTCTACACGGCCACATATGTGCCGCTAAAAAAAAGCCCGAATAACTTCGTAACACACTTCAGTGTCCCGAACTTGGCATTATATGCATCGGCTTCAAATCATGTCTTTGGTCAATAGTTGGGTTGCCCAGCTCCTGTGTTTGCTACCTTACGTTCCATTTTGTTTGGCTAGGGTAGTAAATGGAGAACTACTACGATTGTGTTTCTGGTTCATCCGGTCAAGCACCTCAGTAGAGAAAGCCGAAAACTGACTGTCATGATGTGGCGAGAGCTGGACAGCCGCTCGGTGACTTACTAAATGTTTAACGATTATTCCGTATTAAACGAAGGACTGTTTTTTCAGTCATATACGTAATGCATCCGCATTCGGATAGACGCATACGTACCAGGGGCTATTTTATAGCCCCATCATCAGACTCCTATGGCTAAGTGAGAGTGGTAAAGCCGTATAGTCCGATTGCCTGGTTCGCCGCACTGACACCTCCGTCATGGACCAAGACGTTGGGTCAAGAGTGCTCATGTGCTATTCCGAACGCCCCCGTAGCATCTACGTGGGGTCCAAAGCCGACGACTAGAAAACTCTTAGGAATACAAAAATGACCGCACAGAAGGAAAGAACTTTCCGATAATGACACAAATATATTACAAAGCCTTAGTATATATAGCAAACACGTCTGGGTCGTTCGGATACATTTATTCAAATATAATATCCTTTGAGTATTGACCCTCTATCAGGCAAGCACCCTCTAGGACATTGTCTAAATAACGCTCCGGCATGCGGTGGTCCTTACCTTCGAGAGGACCCTCCACCGCGATAACGGCGGCCTTCATCTTGGCCCAGTGCACCTTGACACGGGCGAAAGACCTCTGTGCACCTTCTATGTACACCGACCATTTGATGGCATCAATTCGGGGCACAACATCGATGAGTCGCCGCATGATAACCCACAAGTGTAGGGGATCGCAACAGCTTTCGAGGGTAAAGTATTCAACCCAAATTTATTGATTCGACACAAGGGGAGCCAAAGAATATTCTTGAGTATTAGCAGTTGAGTTGTCAATTCAACCACACCTGGATAACTTAGTATCTGCAGCAAAGTATTTAGTAGCAAAGTAATATGAATAAAGGTAACAGTGGCAAAAATAATGTTTTTGGGTTTTGTAGTGATTGTAGCAATAGCAACGGAAAAGTAAATAAGCGAAGCACAAGATGTGAAAAGCTTGTAGGCAATGGATCAGTGATGGATAATTATGTCGGATGCGATTCCTCATGTAATAGCTATAACATAGGGTGACACAGAACTAGCTCCAATTCATCATGTAATGTAGGCATGTATTCCATAAATAGTCATACGTGCTTATGGAAAAGAACTTGCATGACATCTTTTGTCCTACCCTCCCGTGGCAGCGGGGTCCTAGTGGAAACTAAGGGATATTAAGGCCTCCTTTTAATAGAGAACCGAACCAAAGCATTAACACATAGTGAATACATGAACTCCTCAAACTACGGTCATCACCGAGTAGTATCCCGATTATTGTCACTTCGGGGTTGTCGGATCATAACACATAATAGGTGACTATAGACCTGCAAAATAGGATCAAGAACACACATATATTCATGAAAACACAATAGGTTCATATCTGAAATCATGGCACTCGGGCCCTAGTGACAAGCATTAAGCATAGAAAAGTCATAGCAACATCAATCTCAGAACATAGTGGATACTAGGGATCAAACCCTAACAAAACTAACTTGATTACATGGTAAATCTCATCCAACCCATCACCGTCCAGCAAGCCTATGATGGAATTACTCATGCACGGCGGTGAGCATCATGAAATTGGTGATGGAGGATGGTTGATGATGACGACGGCGACGAATCCCCCTCTCCAGAGCCCAGAACGGACTCCAGATCAGCCCTCCCGAGAGAGATTAGGGCTTGGCGGCGGCTCCGTATCGTAAAACACAATGAAACTTTCTCTCTAATTTTTCTCTCCGTGAGACGGAATAAATAGAGTTGGAGTTGAGGTCGGCGAAGCCTCAGGGGGCCCACGAGACAGGGGGCGTGCCCAGGGCGGGAGGGCGCACCCCCACCCTCGTGGACAGGATGTGTGCCCCTGGTCTTGATTCTCTCTCCAGTATTTTTTATATTTTCCAAAAAGTGCCCCCGAGGATTTTCAGGACATTCCGAGAACTTTTGTTTTCTACACATGAAACAACATCATAGTAGTTCTGCTGAAAGCGGCGTTAGTCCGGGTTAGTTTCATTCAGATCATGCAAGTTAGAGTCCAAAACAAGGGCAAAAGTGTTTGGAGAAGTAGGTACGTTAGAGACGTATCAACTCCCCCAAGCTTAAACCTTTGCTTGTCCTCAAGCAATTCAGTTGATAAACTGAAAGTGATAAAGAAAAACTTTTACAAATTATGTTTGCTCTTGTTGTTGTAAACATGCAAAACCATCATTCAGGTTTCAACAAATATTATGAACTAACCATACTCACAATAACACCTCGGTCTCACAATTACTCATATCAATGGCATAATCAGCTAGCGAGCGATGATAATAAAACTCGGATGACAACACTTTCTCAAAATAATCATAACATGATATAACAAAATGGTATCTCGCTAGCCCTTTCTGAGACCGCAAAACATAAATGTAGAGCACCTTTAAAGATCAAGGACTGACTAAACATTGTAATTCATGGTAAAAGAGATCTAGTCAAGTCATACCCAATATAAACCAATAATAATGAATGCAAATGACAGTATGCTCTCCAGCGGGTGCTTTTTAATAAAAAGGGTGATGACTCAACATAAAAGTAAATAGATAGGCCCTTTGCAGAGGGAAGCAGGGATTTGTAGAGGTGCCAGAGCTCGATTTTAAAATAGAGATTGAATAACATTTTGAGCGGCATACTTTTGCTGTCAACGCAACAACTATGAGATGGCTGTATCTTCCATACTACATGCATTATAGGAAGTTCCCAAACAAAATGGTAAAGGTTTATACTCCCCCAACCACCAACAAGCATCAATCCATGGCTTGCTCGAAACAACGAGTGCCTCCAACTAACAACAGCCCTGGGGTTTTTTTTTTAATTATTTTGATTTTCTTTGATCTTTTTGGATCATGGGATTGGGCATCCCGGTTACCGGCCCTTTCTCGTGAATGAGGAGCGGAGTCCACTCCTCTTGAGAATAACCCACCTAGCATGGAAGATATAGGCAACCCTAGTTGAAACATGAGCTGCTCAAGCATACAAAACAGAATTTCATTTGAAGGTTTGGAGTTTGGCACATACAAATTTACTTGGAACCGCAGGTAGATACCGCATATAGGAAGGTATGGTGGACTCATATGGAATAACTTTGGGGTTTAAGGAATTTGGATGCACAAGCAGTATTCCCGCTTAGTACAGGTGAAGGCTAGCAAAATACTGGGAAGCGACCAACTGAGAGAGCGACAACAGTCATGAACATGCATTAAAATTAATTCACACCGAGTACAAGCATGAGTAGGATATAATCTACCATGAACATAAATATCATGAAGGCTATGTTGATTTGTTTCAACTACATGCGTGAACATGTGCCAAGTCGAGTCACTCAATTCATTCAAAGGAGGATACCATCTCATCATACCACATCATAATCATTCTAATAGCATGTTGGCATGCAAGGTAAACCATTATAACTCATAGCTAATCAAGCATGGCACAAGCAACTATAATCTCTAAATGTCATTGCAAATATGTTTACTTCATAATAAGCTGAAGCAGGAACGATGAACTCATCATATTTACAAAAACAAGAGAGGTCGAGTTCATACCAGCCTTTCTCATCTCAATAAGTCCATCATATATCGTCACTATTGCCTTTCACTTGCACGACCGAACGAGGTGTATAATAATAATAGTGCACGTGCATTGGACTAACCTGGAATCTGCAAGCATTCAACTCAAAAGAGAAGACAAGATAATATGGGCTCTAAGCTAAATAAACAATTATGCATACGAGAGCCACTAAGCATTTTCAATATGGTCTTCTCGACCCCCAAAGAAAAGAAAATAAAACTATTTACATGGGAAAGCTCCCAACAAGTAAGAAGAAGAACGAGAAATCTTTTTGGGTTTTCATTTTAATTCTACTACAAACATGGAAATTAAAATAACTATTTTTTTGGTTTTTCTTATGGTTTATCAAACACATAAGAAGAAAACTAGAAAAAGAAATTTAAACTAACATGGATAATACAATGAAAGAGTATGAGCACCGACGACTAGTGTGTGAACAGGAATGTAAAGTTGGTGAGAAATACGTACTCCCCCAAGCTTAGGCTTTTGGCCTAAGTTGGTCTAATACCAAGGACCGCTGCTACTCTCCCCTGTTTACTGGGAAGTGTAATCAGGATACCACTGGCTGGCCATCTCCGGATCCCACTGGAAAGATGATGCACGATAAGGATCCAGTGCAGGTTCCGTCTTAGGTTCAGGTTCTGGAGTGGATGCTTGGCCTCGATGAGCGTACACTGCCTCCGGTGTAACAAGAAAATTATCTGCAATCAAATCAAACAACAGAGGCGCAGGAAAAATAATAGTCTCATTGTGTTTCTTATTAAATCTAAGGTTATATAAGAGCATCTTCTCTTTGTTGTCAATAATAAACGCGTGTGCTACCATGCTCTTGTAATCTAAAATGTAAGGAGGCAATTTTGTCTCCTCTTTCTCATGGTGCCTAATAGGTATCTCAAAATGTCTAGCAAGATGTGAAGCATAGATACCTCCAAATATAGGGCCTTTTGTACGATTCAGGCTTAGCCGTTTAGCAATGATGACACCCATACTAAAACTATTGTCTCCAAACAAGGCATGATGAAGAATGATAATATCAGGAACATTAAAGTTTCCACTATTTCCACGACCAATCAAGCATCTACTAGCAAATATGGCAAAGTAGCATAAAACAGGAAAGTGTATGCTAGAGATTTTTGCCTCGGAACCTTTCTTTGGCCCCTCTACATCTATAGTGTTAACAAAGCCATCCACATCTTTACGATGGGGTTCCTCTAATTCTCCCTCAAAGGTTATCCTACATACCGCAAAAAAATCATGTAAAGTCATTTCTCTGAATTCATCATATAAATGAAATGATACTGAAGGCGGCGACTTCTTAGGATAATAATAAAAAATTTGCACGAAAGTATTGGTAAGTAATAGGTACTGATCGATCCGGTCGTGGAGGAAATCGGTGAGGTCTGCATTCTCGATCAAAGAATAAAAATCTTCATGAATTCCAGCTTCTTTCAAGAAATTATCACATGGCCATTCACACGACGTACTTCTGCTAAGCGAGGAAGATTATACTTGCCTTTTCCCTTCTCTTTAGCTTGTTTTTCGTGAGAGCCTTGGCTATAAGAGCCCCTTAAAAGTCTCCTTAACATTTTCTGAAGTTTTCTGAAATTTTAGTAACTTCAAAATAAAAGTGAATAAAACTTAACAAGAATGGTAGCAACTACTCCTACAAGTGCCTAGAACCTATATCATGCATTGGAATTACTTGGGACCTCATAAATTTAACATGCAAGCTCAAGAACATGGTCACCTATGCAGCAAAAATTTGCAATGAATAAAGCACTAAAGTAAAAACTATTTGGACCAATGGAGGAGTCACATACCAAGCAACAATCTCCCAAAGCAGTTTTGTGAATGGAGCTTTGAGCAAGGAGATCAAAAATCACAGCAAAATGAGCTAGAACTCGTGCTTGAGCTGGATGTGGATTTTTTTGGGTAGAAGATGAAGTGTGTGGGTGCTGGCATAAGTGGAGGGGGGCCACCAGGGGCCCATGAGACAGGGGGGCGCGCCCAGGTGGGGTGGGCGCACCCTCCACTCTCGTGGCCTGGTGCTGGCCCCTCCTGCAGTGATTTGAGTGCCTAAAATCCTCAAATATTTCATAAAAAAGCATACTAAATTTGCAGGGCATTTGGAGCACTTTTATTTTTGGGATATTTTTTATTGCACAGATAATTCACAAAACAGACGGATAATAATATTTTTGATTTATTTATTCTAAATAAAAGAAAGTAAAAAGAGGGTACAGAAGGTTGTGCCTTCTAGTTTCATCCATCTCATGATCATCAAAATGAATCCACTAACACGGTTGATCAAGTCTTGTTAACAAACTCATTCCGAATAACACGGAACCAGAGAAATTTCGAATAACACTAAGTTACCTCAACGGGGATATGAAAATCCCCAACAATAAGAATATCATACTTTTTCTTGATAATAGGGAGAGGAAATTCAAAACCTCCAATAATAATAGTTGGAACTTTTCCAATAGAATTGATACTATGAACTTGAGATTGTTTCCTCAGAAAGTGTACCGTATGCTCATTACCATTAACATGAAAAGTGACATTGCCTTTGTTGCAATCAATAACAGCCCCTGCAGTGTTCAGAAAAGGTCTACCAAGGATAATCGACATACTATCGTCCTCGGGAATATCAAGAATAACAAAGTCCGTTAAGATAGTGACATTTGCAACTACAACAGGCACATCCTCACAAATACCGACATGTATGGCAGTTGATTTATCAGCCATTTGCAAAGATATTTCAGTAGGTGTCAACTTATTCAATTCAAGTCTACGATGTAAAGAGAGAGGCATAACAAATACACCGGCTCCAAGATCACATAAAGTAGTTCTAACATAATTTCTTTTAATGGAGCATGGTATGGTTGGTACCCTCGGATCTCCAAGTTTCTTTGGTATTCCACCCTTAAAAGTGTAATTAGCAAGCATGGTGGAAATTTCAGCTTCCGGTATCTTTCTTTTGTTTGTAATGATATCCTTCATATATTTAGCATAAGGGTTTACTTTAAGCATATCAGTTAAGCGCATACGTAAGAAGACATGTCTAATCATTTCAGCAAAGCGCTCAAAATCCTCATCATCCTTTGTCTTGGATGGTTTAGGAGGAAAGGGCATGGGCTTCTGAACCCATGGTTCTCTTTCTCTATTGTGCTTCCTAGCAACAAAATCTCTCTTATCATAACATTGATTCTTTGATTGTGGGTTATCAAGATCAACAACAGGTTCAATCTCTACATCATTATTTTTGCTAGGTTGAGCATCAACATGAACATTATCATTAACATTATCACTAGGTTCATGTTCATCACCTAATTGTGTTTCAGCATCAGAAATAGAAATATCATTGGGATTCTCAGATGTGTCTACAACAGGTTCACTAGAAGCATGCAAAGTCCTATCGTTTTTCTTTTTCTTCTTTTTGGAAGAACTAGGTGCTTCTAAATTATTTCTCTGAGAATCTTGCTCGATTCACTTAGGGTGGCCTTCAGGATACAAAGGTTCCTGAGTCATTCTACCAGTTCTAGTAGCCACTCTAACAGCAAAGTCATTCTTATTATTTGATTCATCAAGCAAATCATTTTGAGCTTTAAGTACTTGCTCAGCTTGAGTAGCAACCATAGACACATATTTGCTAATGAGTTTAAGTTCACCTTTAAATCTAGCCATATTATCGCTTACACGTCCTATCTTGAAAGCATTATTCTTTAACTCTCTACCAATATAAGCATTAAAACTTTCTTGTCTAGCCATAAAGTCATCAAATTCATCTAAGCATGGGCTATGAAATTTAGTAGAGGGGATTTCAATTTTATCATACCTATAGAGAGAATTTACCTTTACTACCTATGTCGGGTTATCAAGACAATGTGGTTCTTCAACAGGCGGTATATTAAGACCATGTATTTCTTCAATAGGTGGTAAATTCTTAACATCTTCAGCTTTAATACCTTTTTCTTTCATTGATTTCTTTGCCTCTTGCATATCTTCAGGACTGAGAAATAAAACACCTCTCTTCTTCAGAGTGGGTTTAGGAATAGGCTCAGGAGTTTGCTCAATTGGTTCAGGAATTGCCTCAGGAAGAGTCCAATTATTTTCATTAGTCAACATGTTATTCAATATTAATTCAGCTTCGTTGACTGTTCTTTCCCTGAAAACACAACCAGCACAACTATCCAAGTAGTCCTTGGAAGCAGCAGTTAGTCCATTATAAAAGATATCAAGTATTTCATTTTTCTTGAGAGGATGATGAGGCAAAGCATTTAGTAATCGGAGAAGCCTCCCCCAAGCTTGTGGGAGACTCTCTTCTTCGATTTGCACAAAATTATATATTTCTCACAAGGCAACTTGTTTCTTATGAGCAGGGAAATATTTAGCAGAGAAATAATAAATCATATCCTGGGGACTACACACACAACCAGGAGCAAGAGAATTATACCAAGTCTTAGCATCACCCTTTAATGAGAACAGAAATATCTTAAGGATATAAAAGTAGCGAGATTTATCATCATGAGTAAACAGGGTAGCTATATCATTCAACTTGGTAAGTTGTGCCACAATAGTTTCAGATTCAAGGCCATACAAAGGATCAGATTCTACCAAAGTAATAATTTCTGGATCAACAGAGAATTCATAATCCTTATCAGTAACACAGATAGGTGAAGTAACAAAAGTAGGGTCATGTTTTATTCTAGCATTAAGAGACTGTTGCTTCCATTTAGCTAATAATTTCTTAAGATCATATCTATCATTGCAAGCAAAGATAGCTCTAGCAGCTTCTTCATTCATAACATAACCCTCAGGTACAACAGGTAATTCATAATCATTCGGAGAACCTTCATCATCACTATCATCAATAATAGCATCTTCAATAATTTTGTTCTCTCTAGCCCTAGCAAGTTGTTCATCAAGAAATTCACCTAATGGCAAAGTAGTATCACGCACAGAAGTAGTTTCATCATAAGTATCATGCAAAGCAGAAGTGGCATCATCAATAACATGCGACATATCAGAATTCATAGCAGTAGCAGGTTTAGGTGTCGCAAACTTACTCATAACAGAAGGAGAATCTAGTGCAGAGCTAGATGGTAGTTCCTTACCTCCCCTCGTAGTTGAGGGGTAGATCTTGGTTTTAGCGTCTTTCAAGTTCTTCATAGTGATCAACAGATATAAATCCCAAGTGACTCAGAGAATAGAGCTATGCTCCCCGGCAATGGCGCCATAAATTAGTCTTGATAACCCACAAGTGTAGAGGATCACAACAGCTTTTGAGGGTAAAGTATTCAACCCAAATTTATTGATTCGACACAAGGGGAGCCAAAGAATATTCTTGAGTGTTAGCAGTTGAGTTGTCAATTCAACCACACCTGGATAACTTAGTATCTGCAACAAAGTATTTAGTAGCAAAGTAATATGATAATAAAGGTAACAGTGGCAAAAGTAATGTTTTTGGGTTTTTTAGTGATTGTAGCAATAGCAACGGAAAAGTAAATAAGCGAAGCACAAGATGTGAAAAGCTCGTAGGCAATGGATCAGTGATGGATAATTATGTCGGATGCGATTCCTCATGTAATAGCTATAACATAGGGTGACACAGAACTAGCTCCAATTCATCAATGTAATGTAGGCATGTATTCCGTAAATAGTCATACGTGCTTATGGAAAAGAACTTGCATGACATCTTTTGTCCTACCCTCCCGTGGCAGCGGGGTCTAGCGGAAACTATGGGATATTAAGGCCTAAGAACCGGACCAAAGCATTAACACATAGTGAATACATGAACTCCTCAAACTACGGTCATCACCGAGAAGTATCCCGATTATTGTCACTTCGGGGTTGTCAGATCATAACACATAATAGGTGACTATAGACTTGCAAGATAGGATCAAGAACACACATATATTCATGAAAACACAATAGGTTCAGATCTGAAATCATGGCACTCAGGCCCTAGTGACAAGCATTAAGCATAGCAAAGTCATAGCAACATCAATCTCTGAACATATTGGATACTAGGGATCAAACCCTAACAAAACTAACTTGATTACATGGTAAATCTCATCCAACCCATCACCGTCCAACAAGCCTACGATGGAATTACTCACACACGGCGGTGAGCATCATGAAATTGGTGATGGAGGATGGTTGATGATGATGACGGCGACGAATCCCCCTATTTAGAGCCCCGAATGGACTCTAGATCAGCCTCCCGAGAGAGATTAGGGCTTGGCAGCGGCTCCGTATCGTAAAACACAATGAAACTTTCTCTTTGATTTTTTTCTCTGTGAGACGGAATAAATAGAGTTGGAGTTGAGGTCGGCGGAGCCTCAGGGGGCCCACGAGATAGGGGGGTGCGCCCAGGCGGGGAGGTCGCGCCCCCCACCCTCCTGGACAGGGTGTGGGCCCCGTGGTCTTGATTCTTTCTCAAGTATTTTTTATATTTTCCAAAAAGTGCCTCCGAGGATTTTTAGGACATTCCCAGAACTTTTGTTTTCTACACATGAAACAACATCATAGCAGTTCTGCTGAAAACAACGTTAGTCCGGGTTAGTTTCATTCAAATCATGCAAGTTAGAGTCCAAAACAAGGGCAAAAGTGTTTGGAAAAGTAGATACGTTGGAGATGTATCACCGCACTAGGCGAAAATAGCTGCTCGGAACGGGTTCGGCCGGCCACAGCCGGAGTATGACCTCCTTCATGGCCGCTCTGGACATCTTATGCAACTCAGCCCACAACGCCACTTGGTTGTTCAGCAGCTGATACGTCTCCAACGTATCTATAATTTATGAAGCATTCATGCTATTTTATTATCTGTTTTGAATTATTACGGGCTTTATTATACACTTTTATATTACTTTTGGGACTAACCTATTAACCGGAGGCCTAGTCCATATTGCTGTTTTATTGCCTATTTCAGAGTTTCGAAGAAAAGGAATATCAAACGGAGTCCAAACGGAATGAAACCTTCGGGAGCGTGATTTTTGGAACGAACATGATCCGGGAGACTTGGAGTCCAAGCCAGGGAAGCTTTGAGGAGGCCAGGAGATACGAGGGCGCGCCCACCCCCTGGGCGTGCCCCCTATCTCGTGGGCCCCTCGAGCCTCCCCCGACCGACTTCTTTTGCCTATATATTCCCATATACCCTAAAACCATCAAAGACGAAGATAGATTGGGAGTTCCGCTGCCGCAAGCCTCTGTAGCCACCAAAAACCTCTCGGGAGCCCGTTCCGGCGCCCTGCTGGAGGGGGAATCCATCACCAGTGGCCATCTTCATCATCCCGGCGCTCTCCATGATGAGGAGGGAGTAGTTCAACGTCGAGGCTGAGGGTATGTACCAGTAGCTATGTGTTTGATCTCTCTCTCTCTCGTGTTCCCTCTATGGCACGATCTTGATGTATCGCGAGCTTTGCTACTATAGTTGGATCTTATGATGTTTCTCACCCTCTACTCTCTTGTAATGGATTGGGTTTTCCCTTTGAAGTTATCTTATCGGATTGAGTCTTTAAGGATTTGAGAACACTTGATGTATGTCTCGCCGTGCTTATCTGTGGTGACAATGGGATATCAGGTGATCCACTTGATGTATGTTTTGGTGATCAACTTGCGGGTTCCGCCCATGAACCTATGCATAGGGGTTTGCACACATTTTTGTCTTGACTCTCCGGTAGAAACTTTGGGGCACTCTTTGAAGTACTTTGTGTTGGTTGAATAGATGAATCTGAGATTGTATGATGCATATTGTATAATCATGCCCACGGATACTTGAGGTGACAATGGAGTATCTAGGTGACATTAGGGTTTTGGTTGATTTGTGTCTTAAGGTGTTATTCTAGTATGAACTCTATGATAGATTGAACGGAAAGAATAGCTTCATGTTATTTTACTACGGACTCTTGAATAGATAGAATGGAAAGGATAACTTTGAGGTGGTTTCGTGCCCTACCATAATCTCTTTGTTTGTTCTCTGCTATTAGTGTCTTTGGAGTGACTCTTTGTTGCATGTTGAGGGATAATTATGTGATCCAATTAGGTTATTATTGTTGAGATAACTTGCACTAGTGAAAGTATGAACCTTAGGCCTTGTTTCCTACCATTGCAATACCGTTTATGCTCACTTTTATCATTAGTTACCTTGCTGTTTTTATATTTTCAGATTACAAAAACCTATCTCTACCATCCATATTGCACTTGTATCACCATCTCTTTGCCGAACTAGTGCACCTATACAATTTACCATTGTATTGGGTGTGTTGGGGACACAAGAGACTCTTTGCTATTTGGTTGCATGGTTGTTTGAGAGAGACCATCTTCATCCTACACCTCCCACGGATTTATAAACCTTAGGTCATCCACTTGAGGGAAATTTGCTACTGTCCTACAAACCTCTGCACTTGGAGACCCAACAACGTCTACAAGAAGAAGGTTGTGTAGTAGACATCAGCATCGTCGAATGCTCCTGAGTCGCAAACTGCGACCAGAACAGCTTCTCCGTCGCATGCCCCTCCTGGGCTCGGTAGAATTGCGCAGTGTCAGCGGCACTCTTTGGAAGATCCGCAAGGGCGTCTGGAGAACTCCATAGTTGATTAAGTAAGGCATACCTCTGATCGCCAAACTTAGATTGTAAAAGAAAGGGCTTACCAGCCGCTATCTGTCCAGCCTGTCGGAGCTCCTCACGAGTCGCTCAGGATTTGGACCTCACCTCTTGGGCATCCTAAAGGGCCTTGCCGAGTTTAGCCGCCTTAGCTTTATTCTCATCCTCGAGGAGCTCGCACTTGTGAGTTGCATCCTTGAGCTCTTGCTCAATCTTGGATACCCGCTCCTCGAACTGGCGCCGGGTGGCCTGTTCGGCCTTCAAATCGGCAGCCGCTTTCTCAGCGGCCGCATCGCTCACCCTCACCTGCTCCTTCACGCGGGAAAGGTCACTCCTGAGGGTCTCAACCTCAGCAGCGCCATCTGCAATTATGCATATAGCAGCGCGTAAGCTTCAACTTAGGATTTGCAAACTAATTCAATTGAATATGGAGCACTTGAAGCGTACCTTGCACCTTGTCGAGCTGCTTGTCAATCCGGATATTGTCCTCATCGACCAGCTGCAGTTTCCACTTCAATTCGGAAACTTCGGCGGCCTGAGCGGTCATCCCTAACAGTGAAGCCTGATTTTTATCACAAAAGATAAGTATGTTATCTCCTGCGGATACTTATAGACCCTCTGTTCGCCCTTCTACATTGGCCAAACAGAGTCTCAGGGGCTACTATCTATATACAGGTAGATTTTTTATGGAAAGCAACTAAAAGACATTACATCGCATACCTTGAAGCCTATTAGTAGGCTCGTGAAGGCTTCATTCAGTCTGCTCTTAGCGGACTTAACCTTTTCAACCACCGTACCCATCAAGGTACGGTGATCCTCTAAGACAGATGCACTTTGCAAAGCATCCATCAGCATGTTCGGCGCCTCTACATTGGTAGAGGTCGCCGCTGGAATAGTCGTCTCCCCCTCCTACAGAGGGGGCTGCTGACCCGATTCCGGAACTGTTTGGGTCTCCGAAACGGTATCCGGCCGAGGGTCAGATGATCCAGGACCCCCGTTGCCGGTCTCCATGGGGGTTGCACCCCCCATGTTCTCGGCAGCCTCCGGCGCCGCCTTGGTCCCCTCCCACACTTCTCTGGAGCCCGGAGAAATCCTTTGGGACGACACCTCGGGATCGTCCACCCTAGGAGGTGGGGAAGCTTGTGGAGGCGTCTCGCTCTCCATCTTCTTCGGTGAAAGATCCCCCGACGACGATGATTCTTGAGGAATGTCACGAGCCGGACTGGAATATGAAATTTGATATTATTCTTATAATCTATAAAGAGATTAGATGTATACAAGGCATCTTAAGGTACTCACAATTCAGCAAGGGGCTTGGTTCGGGGGCGGTGCTTGGGAATAGCCTCGGTGCCCGAATCCGAGTCATCCGAGAGGGGTATCCTTCCCCTCTTGGACGCCCCCTCCTCCGAATCTACGGAGGCTGCCCTCTTTTTCCCTTTGGGAGGAGGGTTCTCTGCTTCCTCCTCCTCCTCCTCGCCCTCGTCTTCTTCTTCCTCGTGAGAGGAGGGAGCTTCGGTTCCTCCGGACATGGCGCCCAAAGTTTATGCGTGATGGATGCCATCTTCGGCCTCCTTGGTCTTCTTCTTCTTGTCCTTCTTTTCCGGCGCCTGGTAGGGCGCCGGGACCAGCATCTTCATTAACAGAGGCTCGGCCGGGTTTTTGGGGAGCGGGGCCGGACACTTAATCCACTCTGCCTTCTTTATCCAATCCTATTCAGGGGATGGAATTTTTAGGACCCCACCCTAAGATTGACAAAGCTGGGTAATGTTCGGAAGTACGATACTTACTGGGGATGCTGGATTGTTGTAGTCGAGGACGGTGTCATCGAACGTCCTTGGCACACTAAGAGATCAATAGCAAGGTACGAGAGTGGTCACACGTCTGTTGACTAAAGACTAAATTGGGGTCACACAATTTTATTTTATTTTGGTACTGTCCGATCTACGCCGGATGGCTTGATGGCCGTCTTGTGCCTCCCGGCTGACACTGTTCAGAATCTTCCCCGAAGAGCCAGCGACCAACGGCAGAGCAGCCTGCCTCCGCCGTCTGTGGCCCCGGCCAAAACCCCGCTCCCCGCCCCACCGAACTACCGTGGTTGCGCCGCCCCCGGGCCAATCCACAAAGACTCCCCGTCATCCAGATCCGGTGGCGGCAGTACCTTCAACCCACGCAACTCTAAAAGATAGCCATCTAAGCGCTGCTTCCGCGGCGAACTTGCGGCCCCGCACCCTTACGTTAGACACCAGCCAACCGGCAGCCTAGGAGCTCCGCCGCCTCGAAGGGTGCTGCTTCCCATTGGGAATCGGTTGGCCCAGAATAAAAATTCAGACAACAGACGCCTAAATAAAGTGATTCGAGATGAGGGTGCGGCCTATCTGGCGGCATGGTGAAGTAGACAGGTCCAGCTGCCGAGTCGGTGAGGCCGGCGCAGTTGTGGTGGCGACCGGCGGCAGGGAAATAGCGATGTCGCGACAGTCGACGGCTACACGGAAGTAGCGCCAGGACTCTCGACAGATCCGAAGTTGGAGCCGCTCCGGTGCCGTGAACAACGGCGGGGGTGAGTCGGCTCCGGTATGGTTCACGCGACCGTCGTCGAGGCAGCACTAGCAGCACGAAGTAAGAGGCGCACGGCCCAGTGCACGATGACAATTGGACAGCGTCTCCGGCATTAGGGAGGAGGGAGGCTTTGAAATTGGTGCGGTGGGGGGCGCCATGTAGGTGGGGCTGAGGTTTCACGGCTCGGGAGAAGGGAGCTTCCTGGGGAGAAGGTGATTTGGGGCCCACGAGGTATGAATGGGGGCGGGCGGGGGAGGGGGGGAATTGGGAGGGGAGTGGAACCATGTCTTACGGACGCATTTGTCTGAAACATGAGGGGGAGTTACAGTTCTACCCTTGCCTATAGGCTTCTCAACTTTGGTCTGTGTACTGAGGGTCGGGGATAGTAGAGTAACTTTGCTTCTCCCCAAATAGTGGGCGGGAGCGATTTTGGGCGAGGAGGGCGTGTTTTGAACTATAGTGGGCGTGAGCGATTTCGGGCGAGGAGATCGTTTTTGAAATAGTGGGCGCGAACTATTTCGGGCGAGGAGAGCGTGTTTTGCCGACCATGGTTTATGAATTATTCAGCACATGTCATTTCGGCCGAGGAGAAGGCGCGCTTGGATGAAGTTACGAACCTACCCTCGATGTACAACGGGCCAATTGATGCGTGTCCCACATAGGACGGTAATTTCGCGTCTCCCATTTTTTGCTCGGGCGAATTCCACCGAGCAGAGAGGATGTTTAATGGTTTGTTCAAATTTTTGGAGAACGAGCATCCACGTCTACCTTACCAAGTCAATTCGAATCAAATTTTGAAATATTAGCTTGCCACTACATTTTTAGATGGAGAGATGATGCTCGGGAGTAATGTGTTTTTACATGCTCGTTGCTAGCAATTTACTATATGACAAATAGTTGACCCACTCAAAAATGTGAATCAAACCCAAAATGAAATATCTCGATTCAATGAACTAGCTCGTTCAGTAGGTCAAAATAGTGAACTAAATCCAAAATTGAACACCTCAATCGAGTAGCATGTTGTACAGTATTATAGTACTCCATGAACATGTTGAAAGTCAAATTAATGAACTTGTTTGATATACGCATATACCCGTTCATGTGTGGATTGCAGACAACATGTTCTCCAATTTAAATATTTGAATGCAAGTTTATATCGAAACATGGTTTATATCAATCTTTGATGCATAAAACGCGACCTCCCCCTCTCCCAGACTCTTGTTCTCTCTCTCTCTCTCTCTCTCTCTCTCTCTCTCGCTGACAATCTTCAATT
>NC_041391.1:195324441-195328906 GCF_002162155.2 Triticum dicoccoides | reverse complement strand
ACGCATCCGACACAAAAACCTTGTTGGTCCCTCTCCCTTTCTCTCCATCTCTCTCTCTCTCTCTCCATGTGTGTGTGTGGGGGGGGGGGATGATGTCTACTACACAACCTTCTTCTTGTAGACGTTGTTGGGCCTGCAAGTGCACAGGTTTGTAGGACAGTAGTAAATTTCCCTCAAGTGGATGACCTAAGGTTTATTAATCCGTAGGAGGCGTAGGATGAAGATGGTCTCTCTCAAACAACCCTGCAACCAAATAACAAAGAGTCTCTTGTGTCCCAACACAGCCAATACAATGGTAAATTGTATAGGTGCACTAGTTCGGCGAAGAGATGATGATACAAGTGCAAAATAGATGGTAGATAAAGGTATTGTAATCTGAAATAATAAAAACAGCAAGGTAACTAATGATAAAAGTGAGCGTAAACGGTATTGCAATGATAGGAAACAAGGCCTAGGGTTCATACTTTCACTAGTGCAAGTTCTCTCAACAATTATAACATAGATAGATCATATAACAATCCCTCAACATGCAAGAAAGAGTCACTCCAAAGACACTAATAGCGGAGAACGAACGAAGAGATTATGGTAGGGTACAAAACCACCTCAAAGTTATTCTTTCGGATCAATCTATTCAAGAGTTCGTACTAGAATAACACCTTAAGACACAAATCAACCAAAACCCTGATGTCACCTAGATACTCCATTGTCACCTCAAGTATCCGTGGGCATGATTATACGATATGCATCACACAATCTCAGATTCATCTATTCAATCAACACAAAGTACTTCAAAGAGTGTCCCAAAGTTTCTACCGGAGAGTCAAGAACGTGTGCCAACCCCTATGCATAGGTTCATGGGTGGAACCCGCAAGTTGGTCACCAAAACATACATCAAGAGGCACATGATATCCCATTGTCACCACAGATAAGCACGGCAAGACATACATCAAGTGTTCTCATAAAAGACTCAATCCGATAAGATAACTTCAAAGGGGAAAACTCAATTCATCACAAGAGAGTAGAGGGGGAGAAACATCATAAGATCCAACTACAATAGCAAAGCTCGGGATACATCAAGATCGTGACATAGAGGGAACACGAGAGAGAACACCAGAGAGAGAGACCAAACACATAGCTACTGGTACATACCGAGGGAGTCCTGGATAAGGGGGTATCCGGACAGCCGGACTGTATTCATCGTCCGGACTACAGAAGCGTCAAGATACAAGACTCAAGACTTCGGCTCGTGTCCGGATGGGACTCTCCTTTGCGTGGAAGACAAGCTTGGCAATCCGGATATATGTTTCCTTCCTTGTAACCGACTCCATGTAAACCCTAGCTCTCCGGTGTCTATATAAACCGGAGAGCATGGTCCTTAGAAGGCCGATCACAATTACAATCATACCATCATAGGCTAGCTCATAGGGTTTAGCCTCTACGATCTCGTGGTAGATCTACTCTTGTATTCCACATATCTTCAATATTAATCATATAGGAAGTAGGGTTTTACCTCCACCGAGAGGGCCCGAACGTGGGTAAACATTGTGTCCCTCGCTTCCTGTTACCATCAACCTAAGACGCACAGATCGGGACCCCCTACCCGAGATCCGCCGTTTTTAACACCGACATTGGTGCTTTCATTGAGAGTTCCTCTGTGTCGCTGCTGCAAGGGCTCGATGGCTTGTCTTGTTGTCAAGGACGGTATCACTTCTGGGGGAGCGCTGGTTGTAGGCCAGACTCTCCGGCTTGGCAGCTTCATTATGACCGCCCCATCGGCTATCGCGCCGACGATGGCCTCTCGGGTCATCACACATAACCTTCGCACTGGTTCGGAGCTTTCCGAATAGATGGATCCGATGGATCTCTCCTATCTTAATGAGCTCTTGGATCGCATCGCTGCCTTGGGAGTCGCTACAGACTATGACCGGATTGGGCTTAAACCCGACAAGAGGGACATTAGATCCCCACCGACCACCCATGAGATAGAGGTAGTGGAGGAATCACACGTGGGTCGCCCCTCAACTTTGAGGACAAATTATGTTCGGATCACTGAATTCAGTCAGCCAAACACCCACCCAAAGGACTACGTGACCCAGGTCCTGGACTTAGAATCGGGAGCTGGGCCAAAGGGATCAGGTAATACTCCAGATCCCGAACTGTCAGGCTCGGTACCTCCCGTGCCCCCGGGCGTCAGATCGGATCAGTATCCGGCTTCAGCTAATGATGCCCGCTCGGACTTAATCCATCTTTCCCGTGTCCGGCAGGAGCCCCAAGAGACGGTACATCGTTACTGGGCCAGATTTCTCCTTTGCTCTTAATACGGTCAAGGACTGCCACGAGGAGGACGTAGTCTCTCTTTTCTGCAGAAACTGCACAAACAAAGGACTCCTTAATGCTATAAGCCGCCGTGACATAGAGCACCTTACGGACTTGGCAACCATAGTACAAAAGTACTGTGCAATGGAAAGTTCCTAGAAAACCCAGACATAATTTTGGGATAGTACGGCCCTCACTGGAACCTTTGTCCGAACTAAACGGCCGAACTCTCGTAAGTCGACCAACTCAATTCCCAAGAAACCAAAGCCCGCCCCAGGGCGTGGAACCGTATTGGAAGGATGGCTTAGCGGGCCGTCTAAGCTTCACAGCACGACGGATGCTACGCCGATCCATAGCCTTAGAGCATGTTGGATACTCCGGCATGTAGCTAAGAGTGGCGAGGATCTCCTCGAGAGCCATAAAGCAAAACCACATCCCGCCAAAGAACACAATACAGTACTGACAGTCTTCGAGACCTTTGCCTCAAACAATAGGCGCAAGCAAGCGCATCGAAGCTCCGCTGAAATTTGCCATGTGGCAAAAGTAAATCCGTGGAACGACACTGCTATAACCTTCAATGCCAGTGACGAACCCCAAATCCAGTCCGTCCGGGTGCCAGCCGCTCTGGTCCTCAGCCCAATAGTGGATGGCTTTCGGCTCACTAAAGTACTCATGGATGGCGGAAGCGGATTAAACCTAATCTATGAAGAAACCCTCAAAAAGATGGAGATTGACAAAAGCCGGATTGAACAAAGTGGCACGACCTTCAGGGGAATTATCCCTAGTCGGGAGGCTCGGTGTGCGGGAAAAATCACACTCGACGTAGTATTCGGCACCCCAGAGAATTATAGGTCCGAAGAAATCACATTCCAAGTGGCTCCTTTCAACAGCGGATACCACGCCCTTCTAGGGTGGGACCCGTTTGCGAGCTTTCAAGCCATACCCCATTATGGGTACATGAAGCTTAAAATTCCCGGACCCAATGGGATCATCACTCTAGCTAGTGATCCGAACGTCACACTCCGCACCGAAAACAAAACTGCAGCGCTGGCCTTGGAAGCATTATCCGAAGCCCTAGCGGCAGAAGAATTAGCCACGCTACACGCCACCATGGATAGGGACGACATGATAATCGAAAAGCGACCCAAGTCCACCTCATTCAAACCCGCAGATGAGATAGTGCTACCTCTTGAGCACTGCGTTGGATTTCCCCAAAGAGGAGAGGATGATGCAGTAACGTAGCGTAAGTATTTCCCTCAGTTTTTGAGAACAAAGGTATCAATCAAGTAGGAGACCACGCACAAGTCCCTCGTACCTACACAAAATGATAGAAACTCGCAACAAACGCTTAGGGGTTGTCAATCCCTTCACGGTCACTCACGAGAGTGAGATCTGATAGAGATAATATTTTTGGTATTTTTGATAGATAGATGCAAAGTAAAAAGTAAAAGGCAAAGTAAAAACAAAGCAAGTAAATAAAGTAATGGAGATTTATATGATAAGAATAGACCCGGGGGCCATAGGTTTCACTAGTGGCTTCTCTCAAGAGCATAAGTATTCTACGGTGGGTGAACAAATTACTGTTGAGCAATTGATAGAGAAGCGAATAATTATGAGATTATCTAGGTATGATCATGTATATAGGCATCACGTCCCAAACAAGTAGATCGAACCCAAAGCTAAACACTTCTCCCATTGCAAGAACTACCAATCTAGTTAGCCAAACCAAACGGATAATTCAACGAGACTTGTAAAGGTAACTCAATCATACATAAAAGAATTCAGAGAAGAATCAAATATAAGCTGGATCATAAACCCACAATTCATTGGTCTCAACAAACACACCGCAAAAAGAAGATTACATCGAATAGATCTCCACAAGAGAGGGGGAGAACATTGTATTGAGATCCAAAAAGAGAGAAGAAGCCATCTAGCTAATAACTATGGACCCTAAGGTCTGAAGTAAACTACTCACACTTCATCGGAGAGGCTATGGTGTTGATGCAGAAGCCCTCCATGGTAGATGCCCTCTCCGGCGGAGCTCCGGAACAGGCCCCAAGATGGGATCTCGCGGATACAGAAGGTTGCGGCGGTGGAATTAGGTTTTTGGCTCCGTATCTGATCTGACGGGGGTACGTAGGTATATATA
>NC_041391.1:195182362-195324089 GCF_002162155.2 Triticum dicoccoides | reverse complement strand
CTCCACCCTCGTGACCGCCTCTGGCACTTCTTGGAGTAGGGTCCAAGTCTCCCGGATCACGTTCGGTGAGAAAATCACGTTCCCGAAGGTTTTATTCCATTTGGACTCCGTTTGATATTCTGTTTGTTCGAAATACTGAAATAGGCAAAAAACAGCAATTCTGGGATGGGCCTCCGGTTAATAGGTTAGTCCCAAAAATAATATGAAAGTGGAAAATAAAGCCCAATATAGTCCAAAACTGTAGACAAAGTAGCATGGAGTAATAAAAAATTATAGATACATTGGAGACGTATCAAGCATCCCCAAGCTTAATTCCTGCTCGTCCTCGAGTAGGTAAATGATAAAAAAGAATTTTTTGATGCGGAGTGATACTTTGGCATAATTTCAATGTAAATCTTCTTAATTGTGACATGAATATTCAGATCCGAAAGATTCAAGACAAAAGTTCATATTAACATAAAAGTAATAATACTTCAAGCATACTAATCAAAGCAATCATGTCTTCTCAAAATAGCATGGTTAAGGAAAGTTAACCCTACAAAATCATATAGTCTGGGTATGCTCTATCTTCATCACACAAAGTATTTAATCATGCACAACCCCGATCACGAGCCAAGCAATTGTTTCATACTTTAGTAATCTCAAAACTTTTTCAACTTTCACGCAATACATGAGCGTGAGCCATGGACATAGCACTATAGGTGGAATAGAATGGTGGTTGTGGAGAAGACAAAAAGGAGAAGATAGTCTCACATCAACTAGGCGTATCAACGGGCTATGGAGATGCCCATCAATAGATATCAATGTGAGTGAGTAGGGATTGCCATGAAATGGATGCACTAGAGCTATAAGTATATGAAAGCTCAACAAAAGAAACTAAGTGGGTGTGCATCCAACTTGCTTGCTCAAGAAGACCTAGGGCACTTTTGAGGAAGCCCATCATTGGAATTTACAAGCCAAGTTCTATAATGAAAAATTCCCACTAGTATATGAAAGTGATAACATATGAGACTCTCTATCATGAAGATCATGGTGCTTATTTTTAAGCACAAGTGTGGAAAAAGGATAGTAGCATTGTCCCTTATTTCTTTTTCTCTCATTTTTTTTCTTTTTTTTCTTTTGGTGGGCTTCTTTGGCCTCTTTTTTATTTATTTTTATTTGGGCTTCTTTGGCCTCTTTTATTTTTCATAAAGTCCGGAGTCTCATCCCGACTTATGGGGGAATCATAGTCTCCATCATTCTTTCCTCACTGGGACAATGCTCTAATAATGATGATCATCACACTCTTATTTTTCTTACAACTCAACAATTACAACTTGATACTTAGAACAAGATATGACTCTATATGAATGCCTTCGGCGGTGTACCGGGATATGCAATGAATCAAGAGCGACATGTATGAAAATTATGAAGATGGCCTTGCCACAAATACAATGTCAACTACATGTTCATGCAAAGAGCAATATGACAAAAGTAATGTGTGTCATATGAACGGGACGGTGGAGAGTTGCATGGAAATATATCTCGGAATGGCTATGGAAATGCCATAATAGGTAGGTATGGTGGCTGTTTTGAGGAAGGTATATGGTGGGTGTATGATACCGGTGAAAAGTGCGCGGTATTAGAGAGGCTAGCAATGGCGGAAAGGTGAGAGTGCGTATAATCCATGGACTCAACATTAATCAAAAGAACTGATGCACTTATTGCAAAAATTTAGAAGTCATCAAAAACCAAAGCATTAAATGCATACTCCTAGGGGGATAGATTGGTAGGAAAAGACCATCGCTCGTCCCCGACTGCCACTCATAAGGAAGACAATCAATAAATAAAATTGTGCTCTGACTTCATCACAAGCGGTTCACCATACGTGCATGCTACGGGAATCACAAACTTCAACGCAAGCATTCTTTAAATTCATAATTACCCCTACTAGCATTGTTTTAGTATTATCACCTCCATATCTCAAAACAATTATCAAGCATCAAACTTATCTTAGTATTCAACGCACTCAAAAGAAACTTCACAAATCTTGAATACCAAGTATATTAACTTTAAGCAAATTACCATGCTATTAACAACTCTCAAAATAATCTAAGTGAAGCATGAGAGATCAATAGTTTCTTTAAAACAAATCCACCACCGTGCTCTTAAAGATCTAAGTGAAGCACTAGAGCAAAAATTATTACGCTCAAAAGATATAAGTGAAGCACTATGAGCAAAACTATCAAGCTCAAAAGATATAAGTGAAGCACATAGAGTATTCTAGCAAATTCCAAATCATGTATGGCTCTCTCAAAAGGTGTGTACAGAAAGGATGATTGTGGAAAACTAACAAGCAAATACACAAATGATAAAGATGCTCCAAGCAAAACACATATCATGTAGTGAATAAAAATATAGCTCCAAGTAAATTACCGATGGAAGTAGACGAAAGAGGGGATGCCTTCCGGGGCATCCCCAAGATTTGACTTTTTGGTGTCCTTGGATTATCTTGGGGGTGCCATGGGCATCCCCAAGCTTAGGCTCTTGCCACTCTTTGTTCCATAATCCATCAAAAGAATTCACCCAAAACTTGAAAACTTCACAACACAAAACTCAATAGAAATCTCGTGAGCTCCGTTAGTGAAAGAAAACAAAAGACTACTTCAAGGTACTGTAATGAACTCATTCTTTATTTATATTGGTGTTAAACCTACTTTATTCCAACTTCGTTATGGTTTATAAAGTAATTTATTAGCCATAGATGCATTGAAATAAGCAAACAACACACGAAAAACAGAATCTGTCAGAAACAGAACAGTCTGTAGCAATCTGTAACTAACGCAAACTTCTGGAATACTAAAAAATCTACCAAAATAGTAAGTACTGGAAAATTTGTTTATTGATCAGCATCAAAAATAATGAATGCAAGAGAACATTCCTGTGATTTATTGAATTTTTTCTCGTGAGCGCAAAGTTTCTGTTTTTCTGCAGAATCAAATCAACTATCATCATAGCTTATCCTATAGGTTCTACTTGGCACAAACACTAATTAAAACACAAAACCACATCTAAACAGAAAGTAGAAACAAAATTTAGCACTAAACAGGAACAAAAACAAAGAACACAAAATAAAATTGGGTTGCCTCCCAACAAGCGCTATCGTTTAACGCCCCTAGCTAGGCATAAAAGCGAAGATAGATCTAAGTTTTGCCATCTTTGGTAGGAAATCCATAAGTGTCTCTCATGATAGATTCATATGGTAATTTTATTTTATTTCTAGGGAAGTGTTCCATACCCTTTCTCAAGGGAAATTTCAATCTAATATTCGCTTCCTTCATTTCAATAATCGCACCAATCGTTCTAAGGAAAGGTCTACCAAGAATAATAGGACATGAAGGATTGCAATCTATATCAAGAACGATAAAATTTACGGGCACATAATTCCTATTGGCAACAATAAGAACATCATTAATTCTTCCCATAGGCTTTTCAATAGTGGAATCCGCAAGATGCAAATTTAGAGAGCAATCTTCAAAGTCATGGAAATCTAGCAAATCACACAAAGTTTTGGGAATAGTGGAGACACTAGCACCCAAATCACACAAGGCATGAAACTCATAATCTTTAATTTTAATTTTGATAGTAGGTTCCCACTCATCATAGAGTTTTCTAGGGATAGAAACTTTCAACTCAAGTTTTTCTTCATAAGATTGCATCAAGGCACCAACAATGTGTTCGGTAAAGGCCTTATTTTGACTATAAGTATGAGGAGAATCTAGCACGGATTGCAACAAGGAAATACAACCAATCAAAGAGCAATTCTCATAATTAAATTCCTTGAGATACAAAATAGTGGGTTTAGCAACATCAAGATTTTTATTTCTTTCAATCCCACTTTCATCAATTTCATCATCGAGATCTAGAAACTCAGAATTCTTAGGACACCTTCTAGGTAAAGGAAGATCATATTCAGTTTCATCAAGATTCATATTGCAAAACAAGGATTTAATAGGGGACACATCAATAACTTTTAGATCTTCATCTTGATTTTCATAAGAATTGTAAGAACACACTTTAATAAAGGCATCCTTGGAAGCACGCATCCTGGCGGTTCTTTCCTTGCACTCATCAATGGAAATTATCATAGCTTTGAGAGACTCATTGATATCATGCTTAGGAGGAATAGATCTAAGCTTTAAAGAATCAATTTCAAGAGAAATTCTATCAACGTTCCTAGCCAAATCATCAACCTTAAGCAATTTTTCTTCAAGCAAGCATTAAAATTGTTTTGTGAATTCATAAAATCTTTAACACTACTCTCAAATTCAGAGGGCATCTTATTAAAATTTCCATAACAGTTGTTGTAGGAATTTCCATAATTATTAGAAGGATTACTAGGATAAGGCCTAGGATTAAAATTCCCTCTATACGCGTTATTTCCAAAACTATTCCTTCCAACAAAATTCACATCCATAGATTCATTATTATTCTCAATGAAAGTAGATAAAGGCATATCATTGGGATCAAGAGAAGTATTTTTAGTAGCAAACATCTTCATAAGTTCATCCATCTTTTCACTCAAAACATTGACTTCCCCTATAGCATGCACCTTTTTACTAGAAGTTCTTTCGGTATGCCATTGAGAATAATTAGCCATAATATTGTCAAGCAATTTTGTAGCATCTCCTAACGTAATTTCCATAAACGTGGCTCCCGCGGCCGAATCTAAAATATTTCTAGAAGCAAAATTTAATCCGGCATAAAAAATTTGTATGATCATCCATAAATTCAAACCATGAGTAGGGCAATTGCGAAGCATCAATTTCATTCTTTCCCAAGATTGGGCAACATGCTCATGATCAAGCTGTTTGAAATTCATAATATCGTTCCTAAGAGTGATGATCTTAGCGGGAGGAAAATATTTAGAGATAAAAGCATCTTTGCACTTGTTCCAAGAATCAATACTATTTTTAGGCAAAGACGAAAACCAAATTTTAGCACGATCTCTAAGTGAAAACAGAAATAACTTCAATTTGACAATATTGTTATCCGTATCTTTCTTCTTTTGCATATCACACAAATCAAAAAAATTGTTTAGATGAGTAGCAGCATCTTCACTAGGAAGGCCGGTGAATTGATCTTTCATAACAAGATTCAGCAAAGTGGTATTGATTTCACAAGACTCATCATTATTAAGAGGAGAAATCGGAGTACTAAGGAAATCATTATTATTGGTATTTGAGAAATCACACAATTTGGTATTATCTTGTGCCATGGCAACAAGTAATCCAACACACAAGCAAAGGCAAACGAGAAAAAGGCGAAAAAGGAAGAGAGGAGGAGATTGGGAAAGAGAGGGCGAATAAAACGGCAAGGGTGAAGTGGGGGAGAGGAAAACGAGAGGCAAATAATGTAATGCGAGAGATAGGGATTGTGATGGGTACTTGGTATAGTTGACTTTTGCGCGAACTCCCCGGCAACGGCGCCGGAAGTTCTTCTTGCTACCTCTTGAGCACTGCGTTGGATTTCCCCGAAGAGGAGATGATGATGCAGTAAAGTAGCATAAGTATTTCCCTCAGTTTTTGAGAACCAAGGTATCAATCCAGTAGGAGACCACGCACAAGTCCCTCATACCTACACAAAACGATAGCAACTCGCAACCAACGCTTAGGGGTTGTCAATCCCTTCACGGTCACTTACGAGAGTGAGATCTGATAGAGATAATATTTTTGGTATTTTTGATAGATAGATGCAAAGTAAAAAGTAAAAGGCAAAGTAAAAACAAAGCAAGTAAATAAAGTAATGGAGATTTATATGATAAGAATAGACCCGGGGGCCATAGGTTTCACTAGTGGCTTCTCTCAAGAGCATAAGTATTCTACGGTGGGTGAACAAATTACTGTTGAGCAATTGATAGAAAAGCGAATAAATATGAGATTATCTAGGTATGATCATGTATATAGGCATCACATCCAAAACAAGTAGATCGAAACGATTCTGCATCTACTACTATTACTCCACTCATCGACCGCTATCCAGCATGCATCTAGAGTATTAAGTAAAACAGAGTAACGCTTTAAGCAAGATGACATGATGTAGAGGGATAAATTCATGCAATATGATAAAAACCCCATCTTGTTATCCTCGATGGCAACAATACAATACGTGCCTTGCAACTCTTTCTGTCACTGAGTAAGGACACCGCAAGATTGAACCCAAAGCTAAACACTTCTCCCATTGCAAGAACTACCAATCTAGTTAGCCAAACCAAACGGATAATTCAAAGAGACTTGTAAAGATAACTCAATCATACATAAAAGAATTCAGAGAAGAATCAAATATTGTTCATAGATAAGCTGGATCATAAACCCACAATTCATCGGTCTCAACAAACACACCGCAAAAAGAAGATTACATCGAATAGATCTCCACAAGAGAGGGGGAAAACATTGTATTGAGATCCAAAAAGATAGAAGAAGCCATCTAGCTAATAACTATGGACCCGAAGGTCTGAAGTAAACTACTCACACTTCATCGGAGAGGCTATGGTGTTGATGTAGAAGCCCTCCGTGGTAGATGCCCTCTCCGGCGGAGCTCCGGAACAGGCCCCAAGATGGGATCTCGCGGATACAGAAGGTTGCGGTGGTGGAATTAGGTTTTGGCTCTATATCTGATCTGACAGGGGTACTTAGGTATATATAGGAAGAAGGAATACATCGGTGGAGCAACAAGGGGGCCACGAGGCAGGGGGCGCGCCCAGGGGGGCACCTTCCACCCTCGTGACCGCCTCTAGCACTTCTTGGAGTAGGGTCCAAGTCTCCTGGATCACGTTCGGTGAGAAAATCACGTTCCCAAAGGTTTTATTCCGTTTGGACTCCGTTTGATATTCTGTTTCTTCGAAATACTGAAATAGGCAAAAAATAGCAATTCTGGGCTGGGCCTCCCGTTAATAGGTTAGTCCCAAAAATAATATCAAAGTGGAAAATAAAGCCCAATATAGTCCAAAATAGTAGACAAAGTAGCATGGAGTAATAAAAAATTATAGATACCTTGGAGACGTATCAGATAGTCAAATTCCAAGTCCACCCAACGGACCCCATGAAGACAGCTTCCATCGGGACACAGTTGAACCCAGCCATGGACGCCGCACTGAGCGACTTCTTGCGCGAGAATTGGGATATCTTCGCCTGGCACCCATCGGACATGCCGGGCATCCCACGTGGATTGGCCGAACACAACCTTAACATACTAAAGGGATACAAACCTGTTAAACAGACCCTAAGGCGATTTCCGGAGCCCAAACGACAAGCCATGGGGGAGGAGCTAGCCAAGTAACTTGAGGTCGGATTCATCAGAGATATCAAACATCCGGATTGGCTGGCGAACCTGGTAATGGTACCAAAGAAGGACAAATCCTGGCGCCTGTGCGTCGACTTCAAAGACCTTAACAAAGCTTGCCCCAAGGATCCCTTTCCCCTCCCTCGCATCGATCAAATCATCGATGCCACAGCCGGACACGACTCGCTGTGTTTCCTCGACGCATACTCTGGATACCATCAAATAAAGATGGCAGAGTCCGACCAAGCTGCAACAGCTTTCATAACGCCATACGGCCCTTTCTGCTTCAACACTATGCCTTTCGGGCTAAAGAATGCTGGAGCAACCTACCAGCGTATGATTCAAACATGCCTGGAAAAGCAAATCGGCAAAACAGTGGAGGCATGCGTGGACGACATCGTCGTAAAAACAAGACACATCGAAACTCTAATTGATGACTTGAGGCTTACATTCGACAACTTACAAACATACGACATCAAGTTGAATCCGGAGAAATGCGTTTTCGGTGTCCCCTCTGGAAAATTGCTGGGCTTCATCGTTTCCAATAGAGGAATTGGAGCTAATCCAGCAAAAATCCGAGCTTTGTCACAGTTGGCTATACCAACAGACCTCAAACACATCCAGAAATTAGCTGGATGCGTGGCTGCTTTGAGCCGCTTTATCTCCAGGTTAGGAGAAAAGGCATTGCCTCTTTATCGCCTCCTTCGGCGCACCGAACACTTTGTGTGGACGGATGCAGCCACGGCCGGACTAGATGAAATAAAGACCTTATTGGCAAGTAATCCAGTCCTAAAAGCGCCAACTATTGGTGAACCTATGCTGCTGTACATAGCTGCAACACATCATGTTGTAAGCGCAGCACTCGTCGTCGAATGAGAGGTTGCCGGATACAAATTCCCTCTACAAAAGCCGGTTTATTACGTATCCACGATCCTCACCCCATGCAAATCCCGATATCCACACTATCAAAAAATTGCATACGCAGTCTTCATGGCATCCCGAAAGCTACGACACTACTTTCAAGAGTGTTCGATTACGGTGGCCTCCGAAGTACCACTCAATGATATAATAAATAACCGTGATGCCACGGGCCGGATTTCTAAATGGGCCATCGAACTCCTTCCATTCTACATAACGTACAAGCCTCGGCGAGCTATCAAGTCGCAAGTATTAGCCGACTTCGTCACCGAATGGACGAAAGCCGAACTCCCTAAAGAGTACAACGCGTACTCTAACTGGATCATGCACTTTGACGGCTCTAAAATGCTGGCCGGATTAGGAGTAGGTGTAGTCCTGACTTCTCCCACCGGGGACACGGTCCAGTATGTCCTCCAAATATTATACACAGACTCTAACAATGCAGCCGGATACGAGGCTCTGTTGCACGGTCTCCGAATGGTAGTCTCTATGGGCATTCAACGCCTAGAGGTGCGCAGGGATTAAAACCTTGCAATATCACAAATAAATGGAGACTTTGATGCCAAGGATCCGAAAATGGCGGCCTATCGCAATGTCGTCCTTAAAATGTCAGCTCGATTCGAGGGGCTCGAATTCCACCATGTGGCTAGAGAAAACAATCAAGCGGCAGATGTCCATGCATGCATCGGCACTAAATGCGACCCCGTCCCACCTAATATATTCCTGGAAAGGTTGTTCAAGCCATCCGTGGTATGGGAAGGGGAGTTCGGCAATACCAGCACGGATCCAAAAACATCCCCAGATTCCGAACTATCAGACATAGTTGGAGGTTCTACCATCGAAATAACACTGTCAGCCCACGAAATAATGGCTGTCATCGCCTCGTGGACTGAGCCTTTCTTGGCCTACCTAAATAGGCAGGAGCACCCTGAAGACCAAAATGAAGCACGCTGCATTGTCCGGCGCTCTAAAGCTTACAAAGTCCATGAAGGAGAACTCTACAAGAAAAGTACTACCGGAGTGCTCCGAAGGTGCATCTCTGAAGAGGAAGGGCGGCAGATCTTGGCTAAAATCCACGCCGGACTGGGTGGGCACCATGCTGCGGCTCGAGCACTAGTCAGCAAGGCCTTCCGTACAGGTTTCTATTGGCCGACGGCTCGAGCAGACGCACAGGACCTTGTCCAACACTGCGTCGGTTGCCAGCTCTTCGCCAATCAGAGCCATATGCCCCCTACCGCTCTCCAAACAATCCCCATAACTTGGCCCTTCGCGGTCTGGGGGTTGGATATGGTTGGACCCCTTAAAGGGGGAAGCCATAAGAAAAAATACTTATTGGTCATGGTTGACAAGTTCACCAAATGGATAGAAGCCAAACCAGTGAAAACGGCCGAATCCGGACCTGTTATAGACTTTATATCGGGGGTCGTACACCGATACGGTGTCCCCCACAGCATCATCACCGATAATGGCTCAAATTTCACGGTCGATGAGGTGAAATCTTGGTGCGGCAAAATGGGCATTAAGCTCGATTATGCTTACGTCTACCATCCTCAAACAAATGGCCAGGTTGAACGGGCAAACGGTCTTATTATGAGCGGCATCAAACCCAGACTAGTGCGATCCTTTACAGAGTCGGATACTCAGTGGGTCGAGGAGCTCGACTCCGTACTCTGGGGGCTGCGGACCACGCCGAATCGCACCACCGGATACACACCCTTTTTTATGGTGTACGGCGCGGAAGCAGTACTACCATGCGACATAATACATGATTCGCCACGCATACGCATGTACGAAGAGAAGGAAGCCGAGTTAGATCGGCAGGGTAATTTGGATGCCCTGGAGGAGGAGCGCGATGTCACTAAGGCCCGTTCCGCATTCTATCAGCAACAGGCTCAACGACACCAAAGCAGAGAAGTGCGGGCCAAAACTTATAATATTGGCGAACTCGTTCTATGCTTACCAGAGAAGAAGAAGGACAAGCTCAAACCCAAGTGGGAAGGCCCCTTCATCATCGACAAAGTTCTCAGTGGAGGAGCGTACCACCTACGTAATGCATCCGATAACAGACTCGAGCCAAACCCATGGAACGCGGCCAGACTCCGGAGATTCTACGCCTAGCGTCGAACTCAGTGTTCGTCTCCTTAACCCTCCTTTTTCAATTATGATCCCTCCCTTTTTCCTTTCTCGATCTCTTTCTTTTCACACAAGTACTTTATACAGTGCGGATTCCCGGATTACTCCAGCCGCACTATGTGTGTAAACTTTACCTGGGGGCTTCCTATACGGAAGCTTAATATAAATCACTTTAAGGGCTTCTTGCCCATCACACATGCGTTTCTTTTTCCATGTGTGCCTTTTCTTCACCATTATATGCATCGATATGACTTAAGACGTGGCCAAGCTGGGTTGCCTGGCTCCTGTGTTTATGCCCTATGTTCTCGTTAATTCGGCTAGGGCATAAGGGGAGCACCTCTGTGATTGTTACTACCGGTTGAGCCGGATGTGTACCTCAGACTGGGTGAAGCCGAAATCTAGTTTCCTTAAGAGAATATTCAGTCGGTGAACAAAAGATGTCCTCGTTTATTATAAATTTAATCCCCAGAAGTTTTGTGTCCTGCGCTTTGGTTCGCAGTCCGGACATGTGCCTTGACACATGCTTACCCAGGGAAAGGAACCCTTAACGGAACTATTCTCCCTGGAAGATGTTTCTTGCTAACCATGCAATAAAACATAACTAGTTGGGTACTTGTCTGTTCAAGCACTTATGACCCCTACGTCTGGTCTCCACGCATACTCCGGTTTTATATAACCGAGCGGGTATTCGGACACACCCCGAACTTTAGGATCCGGGGGCTGAAGCGAAAAGGTCTGCCACGACAAATGATTTTAAATCCGGCTAGGGGCTACTTATGTCCATCAAATTACATAGTCATTTGGACTGATTATATTCATCCTCTATACCATCCAACAGGCTATCTAACTTACAATCCTCTTGAGAATACTTTGCGGCTAACGCCACCTGGTCATATACGAGACTCACGGGAATTTCTTGCCCATCTGGCCCGGCCGGTCCAACTTTGGCCATATCGTTCGGGTCCAGCTTGGTGTAGCGCGTCTTCACCATCGCCCATGCTTCTCTTGCACCTTGCCGGCAGGCGGATATCTTCCACAAATGGAAGCGTTGCGTGCTCCCTGAAGCATGTCCACAAGCCCCCTCATGCCCTTTGGCAGGGAGCTTGATGGCCACAAAGACCGCGCAATGCCCTGCATCACCTGCTGAGGGAGTCCCGGACTAGGGGGTGTCCGGATAGCCGAACTATCATCATCGGCCGGACTCCAAGACTATGAAGATACAAGAAGACTTCGTCCCGTGTCCGGATGGGACTTTCCTTGGCATGGAAGGCAAGCTTGGCGATACGGATATGTAGATCTCCTACCATTGTAACCGACTCTGTGTAACCCTAGCCCTCTCCGGTGTCTATATAAACCGGATGGCTTTAGTCCATAGGACGAACAACAATCATACCATAGGCTAGCTTCTAGGGTTTAGCCTCCTTGATCTCGTGGTAGATCTACTCTTGTAACCCACATCATCAATATTAATCAAGCATGACGTAGGGTTTTACCTCCATCAAGAGGGCCCGAACCTGGGTAAAAACATCATGTCCCTCGTCTCCTGTTACCATTCGCCTAGACGCACAGTTCGGGACCCCCTACCCGAGATCCGCCGGTTTTAACACCGACATTGGTGCTTTCATTGAGAGTTCCTTTGTGTCATCGCGATCAGGAAGGATGCCTTCTCCCATCTTTAAAGACAGTACCGTCGTCAAGAGAGCTTTGGTCGCCAGCCAAACTGTCCGGCTAGGTGGTTTTCTTATGACCGCCTGTTCGGCCACTGCTCCGACGATGACCTCTCAGGTCATCAAAAGCGATCTTCACGTCAGCCCAGAATTCGTCGAGCAGTTAGATCCCATCGAGCTCTCCTCTGTGAACGAGCTCTTGGATTGCATCGCCGCCCTGGGAGTCGCTACAGACTATGATCAGATTGGGCTTAAACCCGATCTGAGAGAGATTAACTCTCCTCAGGCCACCCACCACGTTGTCGTGGTAGAGGAACAATGCGGCAACCCTTCTACGTTGAAAACCAACTATGTCCGGATTCCCGATCCCTTCAAGCCGGATTCCCGCGAAGGGACGGACGCTAATCAAATACTGAACTTAGAGTCAGGCATCGGACTAGATTCGTTGGAAAGCATCCAGCAAGTCAAGCTTCCAAATCCGGAAACTTCTTGGCCTTTGAGCCTCAGATCGAGCGGGGTTCTGAACTTGATTCCACCCGCCCACCCAAACATAAGCGATCTATCTCGAATACGGCAAGAGCCCGATGAAACAGTAAATCATTACTGGGCCAGATTCCTCCTGGTTATGAACAGGATAAAGGACTGCTGCGAAGAAAGCGCGATTTCAATTTTCTGCAACAATTGCACAGACAAGGGAATCATGAACGCCATAAGTCGTCGCGAAGTTACACATTTCATCGACCTAGCGACTATCGTACAAAATACTGTGCGGTAGTGAGTGCCAGGAACACCGAAACTAGGTTTTGGGACAGTCCGGCCTTGACCACAACCCTAGTCCGAAGTAAAAGTGTGCGCCATACTCAAGCACCTGGGTTAAAAACCAAAAAGCAAAGACCCCCTAAAGGGCATGGAACAGTACTGGAGGGCTGGCTCAACGGACCCTGCAAAATCCACAGTACAGAGGGCGCCATTCCAACACCCAGCCTTCGAGCATGTTGGATACTATGGCAGGTGGCCAAAAGTGGCGAAGGCTTTTTAGCCCCGGGCAAACAGCCCAGCAGTACCGGTACGGTATTAACAGTCTTCGAGACTTTCGCATCAAATAACATGCGAAAACGAACAATCCGCGGCCTCGCCAAAGTCTACCAAGTAGCAACAGCAAATCCATGGAGTAACACGGCTATCACCTTCAACGCCAGCGACGAACCTAAATTTCAAACAGCTAGAGCACCAGCCGCATTGGTCCTCAGTCCGATAGTGGACGACTTTCCCCTTACCAAGGTACTCATGGATGGCGGCAGTGGATTAAACCTCATCTACGAGGAAACCCTTCAAAAAATGGATATTGACTGGAGCCGCATCGAGCAAAGTAGCACAACCTTCAGAGGGATAATCCCTAGTCGAGAAGTACGCTGCACAGGAAAAATCACACTAGATGTAGTGTTCGGCTCACCGGACAATTACAGGTCCGAGGAGGTCACGTTCCAAGTGGCCCAATTTGGCAGCGGATATCACGCTTTGTTAGGGCGAGAGGCATTCACAATCTTCCAAGCTATACCCCACTACGGGTACATGAAGCTCAAAATGCCCGGACCCAATGGGATAATCACTCTTGCCAGCGATCCAGATACAGCACTCCGCGCTGAAAATAAGACAGCCGCACTGGCCCTAGAGGCATTGTCCGAAGCCCTAGCGGCAGAGGAACTAACTACGCTGCGCTCCACGGTGGATAGGGATGATGTGATACTCGATAAGAGGTCCAAGTCCACCTCTTTTAAACCAGCAGACGAAATAGTCAAATTTCAGGTCCATCCAACGGACCCCACAAAGACGGTCTCCATTGGGGCACAATTAAGTCCTGATGTCGAAGCCGCACTACGAGAATTCCTTCGGGAAAATTGGGACATTTTTGCCTGGCACCCTTCAGACATGCCAGGAATCCCACGCAGGCTGGCAGAGCACAGCCTAAACATCCTAAAAGGATTCAAGCCGGTCAAACAAGCTCTTCGGCGATTTTCCGAACCCAAAAGACAGGCAATGGGAGAAGAGCTAGCCAAACTCTTAGAAGCCAGATTCATCAGAGATATAAAACATTCGGACTGGCTAGCCAATCTAGTAATGGTACCAAAAAAGGACAAATCCTGGTGCCTCTGCGTCGATTTTAAAGACCTTAACAAGGCCTGTCCAAAGGACCCTTTCCCCCTCCCTCGCATCGACCAAATCATCGATGCTACCGCAGGGCACGATTCATTGTGCTTCCTCGACGCATACTCCGGATATCATCAAATCAAGATGGCGGAGAAAGACCAGGCCGCAACGGCATTCATTACTCCATATGGGCCATTCTGCTTCAACACAATGCCCTTCGGACTCAAAAACGCCGGCGCAACATATCAGCGCATGATTCAAACATGTCTAGCTACCCAGATAGGCAAAACAGTAGAGGCATACGTAGACGATGTGCTCTTCAAGACCAAACACGTCGAAACTCTAGTAGAAGACTTGAGGGTGACATTCGACAACCTCCGAGCATATGACATTAAGCTCAATCCGGAAAAATGCGTCTTCGGCGTACCAGCCGGAAAGCTCTTGGGCTTCATCGTATCCGGTAGAGGAATTGAAGCAAACCCGGCCAAAATCCGAGCTCTGTCACAATTGGATATTCCAAAAGACCTCAAGCAAATACAAAAACTAACCGGATGCGTAGCAGCCTTAAGCCGCTTCATCTCCCATTTGGGAGAAAAGGTTCTGCCCCTCTACCGCCTCCTCTGGTGCACCAAACATTTCGAATGGACGGATGCTGCCACAGCCGGACTCAAAGAAATAAAGGCCATACTGGCAACAAATCCGGTCCTGGCCGCGCCCAGCTTGGGCGAACCTATGTTATTATATATCGCAGCAACACATCAAGTTGTCAGCGTGGTACTCGTCGTCGAGCGAGAGACAGAAGGGCACAGATTCCCTCTTCAAAAACCAGTGTACTACGTATCCACTGTTCTAACTCCATGCAAGTCCCGGTACCCACATTATCAAAAGATAGCATATGCGGTGTTCATGGCATCCCAGAAGCTGCGACACTACTTTCAAGAGTGTTCCAAAACGGTGGCCTCCGAAGTACCTCTCAACGATATTATAAACAATCGCGACGCAACAGGCAGGATTGCAAAATGGGCTATTGAGCTCTTACCATTTGACATAACCTATAAACCACGGCAAGCTATAAAATCGCAGGTTCTGGCCGACTTCGTCGCCGAATGGACCGAAGCCGAACTCCCTAAAGAGTATGGCGCATACTCCAATTAGATCATGCATTTCGACGGATCCAAAATGTTGGCTGGCTTGGGGGCTGGCGTCGTCCTGACGTCCCCAACTGGAGACACAATCCAATGCGTACTTCAAATAATGTACATGGACTCCAATAACGTAGCCGAATACGAGGCCCTTCTACATGGCCTCCGGATGGCAATCTCCATGGGCATTCAATGCCTAGAGGTGCCCGGGGATTCAAACCTCGCAATATCCCAAGTAAATGGAGACTTTGATGCCAAAGATCCAAAAATGGCAGCTTACCGCAACGCCGTCCTAAAAATGTCAGCTCGGTTCGAAGGACTCGAATTCCACCATGTAGCCCGGGATAATAACCAGGCAGCAGACGTGTTAGCACGCATCGACGTGAAAAGAGACGCTGTCCCTCCAAACATCTTCCTGGAACGGCTCTTCAAGCCATCCGTGTTATGGGAAGAGGAGTCCGGAAATAACAATCCGGAGCCAGCTGCATCACCTAACTCAGACCATTCTGACACAATCGGCGGCTCAGCCAACGAAATAACACCTTTAGCTCAAGAAATAATGGTAGTAATTGCCCCGTGGACAGAACCATTCCTAGCCTACTTAATTCGGCAGGAACTTCCCGAAGACCAAAATGAGGCCCGCTGCATAGTTCGGCGATCTAAAGCCTACAAGGTCCATGAGGGAGAACTTTATAAGAAAAGCACAACCGGAGTCCTTCAAAGGTGTATCTCCGAAGAGGAGGGGCGGAATCTCCTGGCTGAAATTCACGCCGGACTCGGCGGGCACCATGCTGCAGCCCGGGCACTCGTAGGCAAGGCCTTCCGTACAGGATTTTATTGGCCAACAGCCCGGGCGGATGCTCAGGACTTAGTCCAACGATGCGTCGGTTGCCAGCTCTTTGCTAATCAGAGCCACATGCCACCCACCGCCCTCAAAACTATACCCATTACCTGGCCGTTCGCGGTCTGGGGGCTTGACATGGTTGGACCCCTTAAAGGGAGAACCCACAAGCACACATACTTATTGGTCATGGTGGACAAATTCACCAAATGGATTGAGGCCAAGCCGGTTAAAACGGCAGAATCCGGACCGGTGATAGACTTCCTATCCGGGGTAGTACACCGTTTTGGCGTCCCCCACAGCATCATCACTGATAATGGCATGAACTTCACTACCGACGAGGTTAAACTCTGGTGCAAAAACATGGGCATCAAGCTCGATTACGCTTCCGTCTATCACCCCCAAACTAACGGTCAAGTCGAGTGAGCAAATGGTCTAATCATGAGCGGCATCAAACCCAGACTAGTGTGGTCCCTCAAGGAATCTAACACGCACTGGGTAGAGGAGCTCGACTCCGTACTCTGGGGGCTGCGGACCACGCCAAACCAAACTACTGGATTCACACCATTTTTCATGGTGTACGGCGCAGAGGCAGTTCTGCCTTGCGATATAATTCATGACTCACCTTGTGTGCGCATGTATGAAGAAAGAGAAGCCGAGTTGGATCGGCAGGACAGTTTGGACGCCTTAGAGGAGGAGCGGGACGTGGCAAAGGCTCGTTCCGCATTCTATCAGCAACAGGCTCGAAGATATCAAAGCAGAGAAGTACGGGCCATAACTTACAATGTCGACGAACTCGTTCTACGCCTGCCGGACAAGAAAAAGGACAAACTTAAGCCCAAGTGGGAAGGTCCCTTCATCATCGACCAAGTCCTGACTGGCGGAGCATACCATCTACGCAAAGCATCTGACAACCGACTCGAGCCGAACCCATGGAACGCAGCCCGTCTCCGAAGATTCTACACCTAAACACCGGACTCAGAGTTCGTCTCACTCCCCCGTCCACCTTTTTGTATTTTTTACTGTCTCTTGTCCACCTCCTTCTTCCCACTTTTTTTTCATTACGTTTTATAGGCTGATTTGCGCTTTGTTCGCACACACTTGATGTGCTCCTAGCACTCATTATACCTGGGGGTTTCTTTACCAGATGCTTATTAATATGGGCTTCACGCCCAATACATGTGTCATACTTCCGCATGTACCTTTTATTCACCATTATATGCATCGATATGACTTAAGTTTTGGCCAAGCTGGGTTGCCTGGCTCCTGTGCTTACCCCTACGTTCCCGATTGTTTGGCTAGGAGGTAAAGGGAGCACCTCTGCGATTGTTACTGCCGGGTCAGCCGGATGTGTACCTCAGACTGGGTGAAGCCAAAAGCTAGCGTTCTTAAGAGAATATTCGGTCGGTGACTTGAAAGATGATTTATTACTTACTTATTTATAAGCTCCCAGATGCTTTTTCTGCTATTTTCGCAGTCCGGCATTGCACCTTAGGGCATGCCTCCCAGGGAAAGGAACCCTTAACGGAACTATTCTCCCTGGAAGATGTTTCTTACTAACCATGTAATATAACATAACTAGTTGGGCACTTGTCTGATAAAGCAATTATGACCCCGACGCCTTGTCTCCATGCATGCCCCGGTTCTTTTATAACCGTAGGGGTATTCGGACACACTCCGGACTGTTGGGTCCCGAGGTTGAAGCGAAATGGTCTGCAAAGCCAAACGATCTACAATCCAGCTAGAAGGCATCTTACATGTCATTTCAAATTCAATCTTCAAACCGACTGATTGTACTCCTCCTCAATCCCATCTAATAGGCTGTCTAATTTACAGTCCTATTGGGAATATTTCGCGGCCAATTCTACTTGGCCATACATCAAGCTCACAGGGATCTCCTTCCCATCAGGCCTCGTAGGTCCGACCTCGGCCATGTGGTTTGGGTCAGCCTTCGGGTAGCGCGTCTTCACCATGGCCCAGGCCTCCCTGGCGCCTTGACGGTAGGCCGATATTTTCCACAAATGGAGGCGTCGCCGTGCTCCCTGGAGCTTCTCAGCAAGCTCACCAAGGCCCTCGGATAGGGAGACGGATGGCCATAAAGCCTGAACGACGCCACTCATCGCCTGCCGAACACGATTCGAACAATTGCACCAGCTCGAGAAGTTGGTCACCTGTTGACCCAGGCATTTCCTCCGCAGGGCGACCTGTGAGCACACCTAAAGACATATTTCTGTCAAACGACTTCCTCGCCGAATTCTTCTTTTCAAAGGAATTTGCTCAAGCACTTACTATAAATGCCGCGACGAAGTCGCTGATTCTCCTTCAAGGAGCCATACAGCTGGGCCCGAACACCTTTCAGCTCTTCTCCTAGCTGGGTGTGGGCATCTTGGAGCTTGTTTCTCTCCTGCTGCACCTTCATAAGCACCCTCTTGCCAGCCTTGAGCTGACGCAGTAGCTGTTGCTTGTCCGGATCTAGTCCGGCGCCCTCTGCAATATTATTGTCAGATTCACACCGCACTTTGTTAATTAATTATCTTTTCAAAGTACGTCTTACCAGCGGGGGTCTCTGTGGCTCCCCCTGTGGCGGCCAGTGCGGCCTCAAGTTGGGCCTTGCACTCTTGGAGCTCCTGGGACAGATGGGTATTCTTCTCCGTAAGATCCTGCATGAAAATTGATCCTTAAATCAGTTATTTTAACCATTTTAAGTCTCGGGGGCTACTGGCATATATAACTATTAAATTTTTTTACACCTATGTCTTTCACATACTGCTCCGTGGCTCTGGTTAACCCATCTTGAGCGGCACGGAGGTGCGCGTTTCCCGCATCAAAGGCATTTAACGCCTCCGGGGAGAAACACACGCCACGAAGAACTGTCCGGCGACGCCTGTGATTCATGGCGCTCTCCACCTCAGACCGGGTGGCGGACAGCCTGTCGGCATCCTCCGTTGGAGGAGCGTCCGACTCATGCCTTGTATTCACCTCCCCTTCCGGGCCATGCGTTGGAGCATGGCTGGCGGAGGCTTGATTGGCAACCTCTCCGGACACTGTCCGGCGAGCGCTCTTTCTGGAAAGGTTATGAGCATTAATATACCTCCTGGGAATCCTTCCCTTAAAAAATAGCGGTGCTCCGTACCGTTGCGGTGACGTTTCAGTTTGCGTTGCACTCCCCTTCCGCCTGCTGGGCCGGACTGATCCTTGTTGGACGGTCGCCGCGGGCTCGACTTCCTGCCGTAAAGGCGCTTCCTGCCGAACACCATTGGAGCACGATGGTCAGAACTAAGCATTAAAGAAGTAACGGCGACAGGACTTTGATCGTACTCACCGGGGAAGCCGGACACAAACCGGGGTAGTCAGCCATAATGGCGACTAAAGCATTATCTATGCTGAGCTGGTGGTACACCCCGTCGATCAGTTCCACCGCTAAGTCCGGATCCTCTTCGGAGGCCGGATCGAGGGACCTTTCTGGGTCTTCGGGTTGTGGGGCTAGGCTTTTTATGCCCTCCACATCCCGACGCAATTCCTGTGTCAAAATCATACAATAAGACAATTTCCTTTAAAGGCACGGTTCAGATATGCATGCGACCGCTTACCCAGCTCCGAGGGTTGTTCATGGAAAATCCGTTCAGAGGATTCATGCGGATGAAGTCCTCCTTCTCCCCCTTGTACAAGCCGGACATGATCTTCACCAGATCGTCGGCCGAGCCAGGTCCCTTGCGGCCGTGACGGGTGGCGTCGTCGTCTCCGTTGAAGTCCAACATGGGGTGGCCCCTATATTGGAGCAGCTGCACCCCACACATAATGCATGTGGCCATGACTCCGATCATGGTTAATCCGGAATGGGCTAGCAGCCGTATCCGGCCCATCAAGTAATGGACGCTGCTATCATCTTCTCGTCGAGGGCTCCGTGGGCGCCAACTTAGGCGTTTCTTCAGGGGAGCGTTGCTGAACTCCGGGAGGCCGATCCGGACTGGATCCGGCAGTGGAGCGTCCTCCATATAAAACCACTCCGAAGGCCAATCTTTGGACGCCTTCTTCGGGGTCCCGGACAGGTATCCGGTCCCGGTGATGCGCCATATTTCGGCTCCGCTCACTTGATATATCGACCCCTCATGAGAGCGGGGTACGAGGCAAAACAGCCTCTTCCACAGTGCAAAATGGGGCTCAATGCCCAAGAACAGCTCACACAGAGCTATGAAGCCCGTGATGTGCAAAATGGAGGCAGGTGTAAGGTGATGAAGCTGGAGTCCGTAGAACTCTAGGAGCCCCCGGAGAAACGGATGTATAGGAAATCCGAGTCCCCTTATTAAGTAGGAGACGAAGCACACCCGCTCTCCTTTGGAGGGATTGGGGATGCTCTCCGCCTGCTTCCCACCTTTGTAGGTGGCTAGTCCGGCTCGAACCAGAACCATGAAGGCCGGGGGAAGATATCCCTCTGCTTGGAGCGTCACTAACTCGCTGTGCGGGACTGAGCATCTCCTCCAATCTCCTGGCTTAGGGCTGGGAGCGTGAGAAGAGGAGCCGCGTCGACTGTCCATGTTGGAATGGGTTAGGTGTTAGATGCGCCTCGGTGGGTGCTTGCGGAAGGAGGATGATGTGATTTGGATCTGGATCCTCGCCTCTCTTATAGGCAGCTTATTTGTGCAGCTAGGGGGTAAAACATAAAAATACCCTGGCTTTTCGCACTCGTGCGACGCGTGGAAGAAGACCATTATTGGACGCAGAAGCCAAGGAGCGCAGCATTTATGAAGCAATCGGACACTATCCGGCAAACACATGGAGCATGAAGAAGAACCTGCCTTGCAAACGCCGAAGACAACATACGCGCCGGATTCGTCGTTATTGAAGCCTGGTTCGGGGAATACTGAGGGAGTCCCGGACTAGGGGGTGTCCGGATAGCCGAACTATCATCATCGGCCGGACTCCAAGACTATGAAGATACAAGATTGAAGACTTCGTCCCGTGTCCGGATGTCACTTTCCTTGGCGTGGAAGGCAAGCTTGGCGATACGGATATGTAGATCTCCTACCATTGTAACCGACTCTGTGTAACCCTAGCCCTCTCCGGTGTCTATATAAACCGGATGGCTTTAGTCCATAGGACGAACAACAATCATACCATAGGCTAGCTTCTAGGGTTTAGCCTCCTTGATCTTGTGGTAGATCTACTCTTGTAACCCACATCATCAATATTAATCAAGCAGGACGTAGGGTTTTACCTCCATCAAGAGGGCCCGAACCTGGGTAAAAACATCGTGTCCCTCATCTCCTGTTACCATCCGCCTAGACGCACAGTTCGGGACCCCCTACCTGAGATCCGCCGGTTTTGACACCGACACCTGCCGAGCTCGCTCGTGCAGTTGTGAGAGGTCCTGCAGTAAATCACCTGCAGATGCGGGCATCTCCTCCTCAGGGCAACCCGTCAGTATTCCTGCAGACATAACTTTTTCAATATGCTTCCTCGCCGAACTATACTATAGTTCATTTAGGCACTTACGATAAATGCCGCGGTGAAGCCTTTTGTTCTCCACGGAGTCCGCCAGCTGTGCGCGGACGTCTTTCAATTCCACGTCCAGCCGAACATTGGCATCTTGGAGCATATTCTTATCATGCTTCACTTGCGTCAGGATGCACTCACCGGCCTTTAGTTGCCTCTGGAGATGCGACTCGTCCTCCCCGCCGCCCTTCAGATTTACTCTGGGGTTGTCTACAAAACTCTCTGTTAAATTTGTCATATTAGCCGGTTGCCAACTGGTGCATTTTCATATAATTCAGATAAATATGACCACACGAGGCCTTCTGGGATTCCTCTAGCTTGGCAACTGTGGCCCTCAGCTGAGTCTTGCACTCCTCTAGCTCCCGAGCCAATTGCTCATTCTTATCAACAAGAATCTGCACAGGAATTGATACTTAAAACTGTTGTTTCAACCGTTTCAAGTCTCAGGGGCTACTACTATATACATGCTTATCAAGATTTCTTACCCTAATATCTTTGGTATACTGGACTGTCGCTCGGGCGAGTCCGCTTTGAGCAGCTTGGATGTATGCGTCTCCCAAATTGAAGGCATTAAACGCCTCTTTGGAGAAGATGTTGTTGCGAAGCACGGCCCGTCGATGCCGATGATCCATGGCGCTCTCTACCTCCGAATTGGTGGCGGAGAGCATATCTGCATCCTCTGTCGGAGGACTATGCGGCATCGTCCCTACGTCCGCCTCCTCTCTCGAAGTTGGTCTTGGAGCCCGACTGGTGGAGGCTTGGTTGGCAGGATCTCCGGATACAGTCCGGATACTCCTCTTCCCGCCGAAATGTACGAAGGGCGCTGTTATGCGTCAAACGACAACAAAATTGCATGACATGTTGTTTTCTTACCTCTGTAGAGGCATGTCGGTTCTAATCGCCTTCCTCTTGAGCTTACCCAATCCGGACGGCTGTGGCTAACGGGTTCCTAGGGGCTCGGCCCTATGCTCCGAACGTTGCTTCTGCAAAAGCACGACACATCAGGGACAAGGTGTGACATCAGGAAAGAATTCTCTTCGGAGGATCGAGTTTTCGGCTTGGCTTACACGCGAAGAAGGTAACATTCCGGGATAATCAGCGGTAATAGCCACTGGGGCGCCGTCACGGCTCGCCCGATAAAATATCCCGTCGACAAGCTCCACGGCCGCATCTAGGTCTTCTTCGAGTCCTGGATCCAGGACCCTTTCGGGGTCCTCTGGCTGCGGAGAAGGGCTGGTGATTCCTTCCACGTCCCTCCTCAGTTCCACGTAGGTGAACTTTAGCAAAGAACGCCACAATGAGTGAAGCGATAAAATAAACAACAACTTACCCAGTTTGGGGGATTGTGCATGGAGAATCCGTCTCGCGGTTTGATATGGAGGAATTCCTCCTCCTCTCCTTTCTACAGGTCGGACAGTATCCTTGCCAAAGCGGTGGGGGAGTCCGGACCCTTACGGCCGCAGCGGGTGGCATCATCTTTCCCGTTGTAGTGCCACATGGGATTGCTCCAATATTGAAGCGGCTGCACTCCCCGCATTATACATATTGCCATCACCTCGACTATCGTCAGTCCGGATTTGGCCAGTAACTTTATCCTGTTCATCAGGAAATGTACCTCCCTGGAATCCTCTTCTTGGGGGCCTCGAGGGCGCCAGCTTAGACACGCCCTCGGCGGAGAGTTACTGAACTTGGGGAGTTCCGTCCGGATTGGATCCGGAAGAGGAGCGTCGTCAATATAAAACCACTCTGAAGCCCAGTTGTCTGGAGCCTTCTTGGGAGTACCGGACAGGTATCCGGTCTCAGCAATATGCCATACTTTGGCCCCGCACACTTGACATAGGGATTCTCCCTAGTTGTGGGGGACAAGGCAGAACAACTTCTTCCACAATCCGAAATAAGCCTCACAGCCTAGAAATAGCTCGCAAAGGGCGACGTACCCTGCTATATGCAGTATGGAGGCTGGGGTAAGATTGTGCAGCTGGAGGTCGTAGAACTCCAGAAGCCCGCGAAGGAATGGATGAATAGGAAACCCGACGCCCCTTAACAGATGCAGAATTAAGCATATTCGCTCCTCTAGAGACGGATTGGGGGATCTCTCTGCTTGTTCTCCGCCGTTATAGGTGGCCACTCCGGCTCGCACAAGGACCATGAATGCCGGCGGGAGGAGCCCTTGGGTTTGTAACTTTATCAAGCGGCTATGAGAAACTGTACACTCTCCCTAGTCTCCCGGCTTGGGGCAAGGGGAGCGAGCAGTAGAGTTGCGACGACCGGCCATGCTGGAATGGTTTTTTTCTGGGCGCTCTATTGGATGCTTGCTCGAGGAGGGAGAGTGAGGTTTGGATCTGGGAATTCCCGTCTCTTCAAATAGGCAGCTAGCTCGAAGGACCAAGGGTGGCAAATGCAAAAATGCCTCGACTCCTCACGTTCGTTCGACACGTGGAAATGGTCATTATTGATACATAGAAGTCGAGGAGTATAACATTGATGAAGACGCCGGACACTGTTTGTCGTGATGGGAACCTTGGAGTATTCGGTGGAGGAACCCGCCTTGCAATGCCGAAGACAAGACTGCGTGCCGGACTCATCGTCATTGAAGCCTGGTTCAGGGGCTACTGAGGGAGTCTTGGATAAGGGGGTATCCGGACAGCTGGACTGTATTCATCGTCCGGACTACAGAAGCGTCAAGATACAAGACTCAAGACTTTGGCTCGTGTCTGGATGGGACTCTCCTTTGCATGGAGGACAAGCTTGGCAATCCAGATATTATGTTTCCTTCCTTGTAACCTACTCCATGTAAACCCTAGCTCTCTGGTGTCTATATAAACCGGAGAGCATGGTCCTTAGAAGGCCGATCACAATTACAATCATACCATCATAGGCTAGCTCATAGGGTTTAGCCTCTACGATCTCGTGGTAGATCTACTCTTGTATTCCACATATCTTCAATATTATTCAAGCAGGAAGTAGGGTTTTACCTCCATCGAGAGGGCCCGAACCTGGGTAAACATTGTGTCCCTCGCTTCCTGTTACCATCATCCTAAGACGCACAGATCAGGACCCCCTACCCGAGATCCGCCAGTTTTGACACCGACACATACCCTCAGCCTCGAGGGTGAACTACTCCCTCCTCGTCATGGAGAGCGCTGGGATGATGAAGATGGCCACCGGTGAAGGATCCCCCCTCTGGCAGGGTGCCGGGAAGGGCTCCCGAGAGGTTTTTGGTGGCTACAGAGGCTTGCGGCGGTGGAACTCCTGATCTATCTTGATATTCGATAGTTTTAGGGTACGTAGGATTATATAGGCGAAAGAAGTCGGTCTGGGGGTGCTCGAGGGGCCCACGAGACAGGGGGCCACCACCCTATAAGGGGGGCGAGGCCTCCTATCTTGTGGCCTCCTCGAGGATCTTCTGACGTGGACTCCAAGTCTCCAGGATCATATTCTTCCAAAAAATCACGCTGCCAAAGGTTTCATTCCGTTTGGACTCCATTTGATATTCCTTTTCTTCGAAATACCAAAACAGGCAATAAAACAACAATATGGGTTGGGCCTCCGGTTAATAGGTTAGTCCCAAAAGTAATATAAAAGTGTATAATAAAGCCCATAATCATTCAAAACAGATAATAAAATAGCATGAATGCTTCATAAATTATAGATACGTTGGAGACGTATCAAGCATCCCCAAGCTTAATTCCTACTCGTCCTCGAGTAGGTAAATGATAAAAGAAAGAATTTATGAAGTGTGAATGCTAGAGGGTGCACAAGTTTGATCAACGATAATTTCAATCACCTTTTCTAGCATGATAATATGTCATAAAGTAGTTCATCTCATAAAACTTCTCACGATAAAGTAACAAGCAATTCACATGTCAAAGCATAGACCATAAACTTTCTTGAAAACTAGCAAACTTCATTCTTAGTCATCAAACAATTGCAATTCATCTTACTTTCATGAAGAGTCTATGTCAGAGCTTTGATTTAGCAAACTTCACATACTCAACTATCATATAGTCTTCTACAATTGCTAACACTCACTCAATACTTGTGGTTATGAAGTTTTAATCAAACACAGAGAAAGATTGGGGCTTATAATGTTGCCTCCAAACGTATTCACCTTTGGGTGATGTCAACAATAATAGTTCATGCTAACGTACATCCAATTGGATATATATATATATATCAGGATCACCCTAACACAAAGTGCTTGCCAAAGGATAAAATGAAAAAGGGAAAGGTGAAGATCACCTTGACTCTTGCATAAAGTAAAAGACATAAAGTAAAAGATAGGCCCTTCGCAGAGGGAAGCAGAGGTTGCCATGCGCTTTTAGGGTTGGATACACAAAATCTTAATGCGGAAGAACGTCACTTTATATTGCCCCTTGTATATGGACCTTTATTATGCAGTTCGTTGCTTTTATTGCTTCCATAACAAGTATGTACAAAGCTTATTTTCTCCACACTAATAATTCATGCATATTTAAAGAGCAATTTTTATTGCTTGCACCGATGACAACTTACTTGAAGGATTTTACTCAATCCATAGGTAGGTATGGTGGACTCTCATGGCAAAAACTGGGTTTAAGGATATTTGGAAGCACAAGTAGTATCTCTACTTGGTGCTAGGAATTTTTGGCTAGCATGAGGGGGAAAGGCAAGCTCAACATGTTTGAATGATCCATGACAATATACTTTAACTGAGATGCGAGAAAACATAACTCGTTACATTGTCTTCCTTGTCCAACATCAACTCTTTAGCATGTCATACTTAATGAGTGCTCACAATTATAAAAGATGTCTATGATAATATATTTATATGTGAAATCTCTCTTCCTTCAATAAGTAAACTAAAGGCCCATCTGACACGCGGTGAAGTAAACAAAGTTGAAACCACTCGGGGTAGCACCCCACACGCTAGTAAATTGAGGGCGCATTGAGGACAAACTTCTTGCGCGCGAAGGACGCACTCGCGCACAATTCACCACTGCGCGGCGGCATGCACAGAATGACGCACTCGCGCACACCCAGCACACAACACACACCAGCACATATGTACACCGACGTCGCCGCCGGTTGAGATGGATGGCGAGGCAGCCAACAAGAAGAGGCGGCTCGAGCCAAAACCGCATCCGGCGAGCCTCGACTTCATCAGCAGTCTCCCCAATGACATGCTGCTCGTCATCATCGGTCTCCTCCCCACCAAATCTTCCATGCGGACTGCTGCTCTCCCGGCGGTGGCGCCCCCTCTGGCGCTGTGTCCCCCTCAACCTCACCGTCGACAGCTGCCTCTGCGACGGGGATTGCAAACGCATGGCCGCAGTCTCCAAGATCCTTTCATAGCACCCTGGGCCAGCCAGACGCCTTGACATCCGCATGTTCAGTACCAACTGCAAGGTCCAACCCAAGTTCGACGAGTGGTTCTTATCCCCCGCCCCAGATTAATGCCGCGCCCGCCCTTCTTCTCCCTCAACTCAAGCAGATCGAGCTCTTCGACATTGTCATCTCGAAGAAGGCTATGGAGCACCTACTCTGCAGCTGTACTGCGCTCGAGTACCTTCGTCTTGAGCAGATCCACGGGTTCATTAGCCTCCACATCGCCTCGATGCATCTCCGATGGATTTATGTGTCTTGCTGGCCCCGCAACAAGACATCAATTGGGAAGAGATCATTCCAGCTGTTCCACGTTATGGTCATTGAGAATGCGCCTTTCCTTGAGAGATTGCTTGTATCGGATCTAGAAGGTCCAACAAAAATCAGGGTCATTGACGCGCCGAAATTGACAGCGTTGGTGTACTCGTCTGCCAAATTCTCCAAACTCTTTATTGGATCCGTAATCATTCAGGTACAACACTCATCTTCTTCTCCGTCTTCTTGAAATTCACATTTTTAAATTTCTTCTTGATGTATTTACGACCGTCTTTTAGAAAATGATTCCCACAAGCTTGACCCAGTCCATGCGCACAATGAAGATCTTAGCACTAAAATCTATCGGCCCCAATCTGGATCAAGTTGTTGGATTCCTTACATGCTTTCTGTGCACGGAGAAGCTACTCATCGAGGTGAAACTTCTTTCCTATAAGTAAACGGTAATCACAACGTAGCTCAATTTTTTCGTAATTTTCCCAAATTACGATGACAAGTGTAGTGTTCAAAACTGCATCTATGCACTGCACCGAAAGAAATGTTTTTAGTATTTTTTCTCACGTGATCACCTGCATCGTTTTTATGCTGTACTACTACTATAGTAGCCTAGGCTAGTCATAGTGGAAAGTAACTTAGACTACTCCAGTAACTCTATGGTTACCCTAAGAGCAAGTACTACCTCCGTCCTAGTTTACTCTTCCAATTTTGTAGTATCAAAATTTGACCATAGATTTAACTGACAAAATGTTAATGCATGTCACTAAGAACTATATCGTGGATTCGTATTTGAACATAATTCCAAATGGTGTAATTTTTAGTGACATGCATTGGCATTTTCTTAGGTAAATCTATGGTCAAAATTTTATACTAAATACGAGGTAGTATTCCCTCCGTCCCAAAATTCTTGTCTTACATTTGATTACATACGGATGTATCTAACACTAAAATGAACTAGATACATCCGTATTTAGACAAATTTAAGACAAGAATTTTGGGACGGAGGGAGTATAAAAGTGGCCTATGTAGGCCAAAACATGTGCCAAATTCACTTGTGATGCATTTGGCATCAATGCCCATCCATTGCTCACCTGGTGCCCCAATCTGGATCACCTACTTTGCTCCGGTGCCAAATTAACTCACGCAATGAAAAAACACTGCATGGGAGAGAGAGAGAGGACTGAGGCAATAAAAAAACACTTGTTTGGGAGAGTGAGAGGCTAGTGTAGTTGGTTTGATTGATTTGTTTATACATGTGGGTCTGTGTGCACAGCAGTGCCAACTCTCTCACATCGCGAGAGCGGTGCCAAAATCTTTTGATTTGACATCGATGCGTATTATGTGGCATACTTTTGCGAAATATGGCATCGGCCACATAGTGGAAGGCAACAAATGCCCAAGCTCTTCACGTGATCCTAGTTAAATGAGAGGAAACAGAAAGAGAGAGAGAGAGAGAGAGAGAGAGAGAGAGAGAGAGAGAGAGAGTGAAAAAATATCACTAGCCAGCCAACCCTATCGTATGAGCGAATGATATTGGTACCTCTTGATGACACGGCAATCTTATGCAGCCAGCTGCTCTAATATGTTCTCTTCTTTTGCAGATAAAAAAGACCCAAAAGTGAAAAATGTGTTGCATTATAACAATCTCATCGAATGCCTTGATCTCCATCTTACAGAAATTGATTTGATCGACTACCGAGGCAACACATCTGAGATTAAATTGGCCAGGCTCTTTGTTTTGGAGGCAAGTGTGCTCAAGGTAATGAGGTTTGGCGTTCTCTGGCGCAACAATGAATGGCGTGATGATCACCTCAAGCGTCTAATCCTAAATGACAAAGTCACTGAAGAAGCTGAATTTGTTTTTGAAACATCAAGTGGCCAGATACTCAAAAACTTATTTGCCCATTAGTAACTTGTCAGGGCGGTGGATTTTAGTTTGTATGATAATGCTGCATCCACCTAAAGTAATGAAAGTTCTTACGTAAACTTCCTAGTAATTCCCTCTTCCTAGATCTGACGCATACAAACGAAGCTTCTCCATTTTTGCAAAAAGATGACCGTACTTGTTCCCTATTTACAAACAACTCCTTGTCTCTCACAATCAGCCTTATCTCCTCCCCACCACATCTAGAAGGCAGTGGAAAAATCTGGCGCGATGGCCGCTGCCGGAGCCGTCCACCCCCAATCTTGGTGTTCCGTGCAATGCATGGGCATCTACGCACGGGAAATTATGTCGAACAGGGCTAGTTGTAAGAAGGCTAGCTCTACAACCATGATGATAGTGACTGCAGATGGTGAGGCTGACTATGGTATGCCAAACACGGCGCCTATACTCAGGTGTCATCTCCGGCGCAGGGTCTTGTCACTTCACTGTGAGGAGCGGCACATAATAATTTGACGAACGGGTAGTACAGTGCTAGTACTAGTAGCACCACCGTCTGGATTTAGGAGTACTACCACGTCCATCTGGATTTTAGTATTTGACTAGCAATATCTAGTAGTAATGCATGTCACAAAAAATGTACTACTCCCTCTGTAAATAAATACATGGTGTTTTATTCCTATCGGCGAGAGAACTTAATGTTTTTTTGCTAACTACTAATAGGATTACATGCAATGAACTAAACACTGCATGTCATGTTTGGTAGTCTCAAGTCATTGAAAGCATGCATGGACCACATCTCTCATTGGTTGATATGTCACGAAATGAGAAACAAGGAGGGAGTTAATGCATTGTGCCTAAGTGTTTTGGGATTATTTGGTTTTCGTAATGTGACTTACACAACATTTTTGTTTACATGCATTAACATTTTATTAGTTAAATCAAAGGTCAAAACTTGGTGCAAAATGCAAAGGGGACCAATAAACCAGTAAACATCAAACTTCTCTTGTTTGGCCCCAACTAGAGGTCCGGTGAGATGACTATACTACACCGGCACGGAGGGGGACGCAACTTCATTGACTTACGGCAACTGCCTTTGGGTCAATGACACGTGGGCCCAAGGGGTGGCTAGCCCACCTATCATACAGCCAAAGGCAGGTGCAGTAGAGGGCCGAGGAGTAGTACGAAATCCTATGCACCTATGCACGCTAACCAAGGGCAAGAGTGATCACTCGAATCACACGATCAGTTGACCCATGGAGGCGATGAGCGTGAGCATTAGCCGGCTGTGCCAAATGGTCCACGACGCCGGCCTGCGGCCCGGCAACAAGGAACGTCTCCAGATAGTATTGCTTGAGGCCGCCAGGCGAGGGGCCGTTTGGACGACAGCTTCGTCTCCTTGTTCGACGAGGTCCTCGTCGGTTTCCTCGACAAGTTCACCGTCATCAAGAAGCTTGCAGACGACTTTGACGTAAGCCTCCAGCCGACGCACCCAGGCTCTGTGATGCCCGCCACCCTCAACGGCCACTATGGTGACAATCTCTTCGACGCATTGGTGGCCCTGCGACAGCCCGCCGTCGCGCCGGAGAATGTCCACCTCGAGGTCGCGCTCGCCGCGCAGCGCCTCGCGCAGCAAGACACCATCGACATAATCACCCACGTCTACGCACAAATCGTCCACAAGGACTACTACATGCAAGAGGAGGACGATAGGACGCTGGCCTTCTTGGACCACAGGGCAACCTTGGACGGCACTGTTCAGAAGCACGTTGAGCTCGCCGCCAACGCCGCTGCTCCTCACACGTCGGTTGGTGACCCGACGCACTAGGGCGTGAGGATGTCGTTGATGGATCCATATGTATTTTTATCTTTCCGTCAAATCCATGTAGTAGTATATGATACTACAGTAATTATTTTACATTTCGCATCAACTTCATAATTTTCGTACGTACTCCATGCATGAATGGCGCCAGAACCAAACTTCTCATTACTCTAGGCAAAATCGTTATTTTCTATCTATCGATCGCGCCATGGAGCAGAACCAAATTTTACAAGTTACGAGTTCAAAAGGAAAGGCCTTCCGTGTTCGCGTCGCACCCCCACACGGTTGGTCCGGCACGCCGCTCAAGCGGGAATGCGTGCGGTGTTGCATTTTCACTTACAAGTGGTACCACAGTTGAGCAAACCAACTATCGGCAAACCCCCACCCCGCCCACCGTGCGATGGCTGAGAAAACAGGAGGGAGAAGAGATGGCTGTAGCACGGACTCCAAGAAAATTGGTGTCGGATGGGACTCGTGTTGGTGGCGTGTGCCGTACTGCTAGACGTGAATGCTAGTTATGGACCATGCTAGCCCACTATATCGAGCCTATATCGAGGTACGTAGAACAAATTTCCTGCAGTCCGTGCTCAACCCTCCTCTATCTTTCTTCTCAGCCAGCCAGCGGACGCACGGAGCCCATCGTCTGTTTGCTCACATGCGGCCCCACATGTCAGTGAAAACGCAAGAGGACCCACTGAACCTGCACATCTTTCACCTCGACGTGCTGGTGATGAAAAACAAATCCAAGAAAGATCTTCGGTGGCTGCTTTTGGAGTTACTCAAGAGTAGTAAGATTCTATTTACAGTTTAACCCAAGATGCACATCTCGTGGCTTCAACTACCACTCTATTTTCTTTCATGACACGACCTGGATGCTGGATGTCCCACGTGTCGGCAAAAGGAGGAAGAACTCGACCAAATCTTCGGTTGTGCTCTCGGATTAGACTAGTTGTGCTAACTTAAATTTTTTATTGTGTACTCCCTCCGTTCCAAAATACTTGACTTCCATTTGTCCAAAAATGGATGTACCTATATACTAAAACATGTCTAGATACATATATATTTTGACAAATAGAAGCCATGCATTGTGCAACGGAGGGAGTAGAATGGATGCAAGTTTTTGTATTGGGAAGAAGAGTACATCCATATATTGATAGAGCGCAATTTAGTAGATGTTCTATCACTTTTAGCTAGCACAGAGGCTATAGATGAGATTAGTGCACTTGTTGATACTCCTACTTGGTATGCGTGTTGCTACTTAGACGCAGAGAAAAACGGACCGGAGGGAGTACTAGAATAGAGGCTAGACATGACACTAGATGCGAGGAAGCAACGTATACTTCTTTACACTCGAAGAAGAAAGAAGCACGCAAGATCGAGCCTCCGCAGATCAACAATGAATGCATCGAGAAGGCACTAATCCAACTTACAGGAGTAGTAAAATGTATTCTTGTGGTTCTTGTTTTCTTTGGTCTTGCTTTTCTAGTCAAAATTATCGTTGGAGTTCGTGCAAAACGGAGGTCCGTTTGGGGTCGTGCATTGGAGTTGGCCTTACAAGTGGGACCGCAGTTAAGGAAACCGACTATCGGCAAACCCCCACCTCGCCCGCCGCACGATGGCTGAGTTAGAAAAACGATGAGGTTGAAGAGATTTCTCTAGCACGGACTCCAAGAAATATGGTGTCAGATGGAAGTCGTGCTGGTGGTGTGTGCCGTACTCCTGGACGTGAATGCTTGTTCTGGCCCATGCCACCCTACTACTCCTACTACTTACTATATAGTACTACTAGTATCGAGGATTCGAGGGGCTGGTTACGTAGTAGAGTACAATATGGCTACAGTAAAAACACCCGCACAACGCGCGAAGCATGTGAAGCTAGTAAAAATAGTGTACTACTATTGTTGATTGGCCTCATCCGATAACCTGTTGCAATGCACGTACAATTATGTATTCATAAAATATTTTTTTGCCTCGTCGCACCACTCACTCACAGAAGCGACTCGAAAGCCATTCATAAATTTAGTAAGTTTATCACAGACATATCATTTTATTACATACAACAGCTCATCAACCCACATCGACAACGAGGATACATTATAAATACTAAAGTTTTCACCACACAACAAATAACAAGCAATGAAATGAACTTCAACTCAACCATTCCTCGGCGTTGGAAACGCTTGCTTTGAACCACAAGTGATTCTCTGGGACGGGCCATCCATTGTCGATCTGGAGACCAACGCAGGACTGATCATCCAGGCTGAAGCGGCCTACTATATCAGTACCAGGATAGGGAACCACCCAAATATCCAAGGTATAGACATAGTTGCTTCTCATAAATGGTAGTAACGTTGTGTCAACAGCAGTTGGATCGCCTTTCACCATCATTGGATAGTTTTGTCCAAGGAAGAGCGAGTTTTCTCCAAGACTATCAATTCTGTACCAGGGAGAAGGAGTTGGCGCTAGCACACTAGTATCCATCCCGAATACCATGCAACGGGTGTTGGAATAGGTCCGGAGAGTGCGACCATGGGAGACTACACCTGCTTCCTTAGCAGTAACATCATCAGTGGGCTGTATACACACGAGAAGAGGTGATCCATCGGAATTAGTTGCCAGGCGCCAAATAGTATATGGGCGCTACTCGTCCTCATGCTCGTGATCATCACCATCATCATCTCCCCCTTGGTTATAAAAATCTTCAAGTATAGGTGGTGGAATGTTCGCAGGACCTTGGAAACACAAGAAGAAGGTTAATTAGTAAAGGGAAACTTGCTAACCCGCATGCATGTGGATGAAACAATTATAATTACGGTGGAAGACAAACATACCGAAACAATGATTCCATGCAAAAACAGTGCCACGAGTGGTGGCAGCAAACACAAGGCCCTCGTATTCAATTGCATCACAGTACTCATTCGTGTACAGAAACTGATTTTTGAGCAATATCCATCGAGTCAAACCAGAAAGGACGACAACAAGCTTGTCGAAGATAGCAACAACTTCATAGTTGTTGTAATTCCAAGAGCGGTTGGGAACTCGAGAAATTGCTATCTTCCGTAGAAGATAGTCACCATGATTGTATTTGAATGTGCGTACAATACCGGTGTGCTCAACCTCTGGGCAGTCTGCTGAGATTTTTGGAAGTGGAACCCGGTCATGAGTGTACACATTCACAAGTTCCCACACACAGTTGGACCCAATGTAAACAACCCAATCTCCATTTGCGCCTGCCCAAGCCTTGCCCTCAAGCGATGGCATCTTAACATCATACGTATCATTATAAGGCATCAACTTGCACAGGGCGAGGCCTCCGTCGTGACGGCGCCAGTCATCAGGGTCACGGAGAAGAAGATATGGGAGATCAAACCGCTCCTTGACTCTTGGGTTCCTTGTAATGATGTTATTAGTTGAGTCAAGAATGGGCTTGAACGAATCTACCATGCTAGCCAAGGTGATGACGTCGCACCGATCAATGAGTTCCTCCACCACGTCATCTTTCAGATCAGGGCAAGAATAACGGGGTCGTTTCCGTCCTGTTCCCTCCATGGAGAAGATGATCGAACAATGGCAGAAGAAACGGTGAAGGGCTGAAGGAAAATGGAGGAGGGAGAGGAAGAGCGTGCGACAGCAGTTCCAAATCGAGAGGGAAAGGCGAAGAGTCGGTGCACGGTTGCCAGTTTGCCACGGTTCACGAAGGGGCGCCCCAGCCTACACGTTGGTTCGGAAATACTCCTACTACTTGTCGTCGTCTCACTCATATGTTGGAACGGGACCACATGTCAATGAAACATGGTGTGTAATTTCTCGTGCAAAATGCGATCTGGCTGCATTGGCCCGAGGTGTCGCATTAGTTATCGACCTTTATTTTTTTAATGGCGTGCCGTTCAGTTTTGAAGCTCAACTAACTGGTACTGTACACAGAGAAAATATAAACTACTCTACCACTACTCCACCTCCAGTACTAGTAGTATAAAAAAGATATATAGGCTGGAGCTTTAGCGCTTTCTTGCCAAGGGCTGCCCACTTGCTTCTCACACTACCACCCTCTCTCTAGATCTAAAAAAGATGGCCCCTCTCTCCCTCCTCACCGGTGGTCACAGATCCGCTGGGGAAGAAAAGGACGTGCAGCGTTGACGCACTCGTCGTCGGCGAGCGAGGTCACGCACTGACGACAAGGCCGTCCTCTCAGACCTAGCGCCCGCGCTGGATGGCCTCCGTACCCAAGCTCGCTGATGTAGTGTGTGCGGAGGACGACGACCACGAGCGAAGCCACTTCCCACCGACCCTCAGGTATGCTACCTATTTTCGAACCATACCCTTGTTCTATTGCCCCATCTGGCATGTCGTTGCATGTGGATCTTTTTCCACTCCACCATCTTCCCAATTTGCTATCCTCTGCTCTGCTCGTCACGCAGACGAAAACCATAATTTGCACTATTAAAGGAAACCCTACTTCATGCAGACTAATCCATGTCTGGGTTGAATAAGGAAAGGAAGGGAGACCGTACTGTCCAAGAGACTAGGCATCGAACCCGCATCTAGGTTGAAAAGGGGAAAATCAGTAGCTAAGGAACGAGTCTCGTGTCTCTTGGTTGAAGAAGGGTAGAAAGGCATGACAACGCAATAGAGAATGACCAGATCGATCGGTTTGTTGTCCTCACATAGGAAAAAGGTGGCTAAAGAGAACAAAAATGGGACGTAATCCACATATGCTGCCTGGATATTTGTTGCTCTGGGCAACCATAACTCCCTCACCACTCTGCGTCCATGGAGGTACATCGTACTGGTGCGCCCACTGTCCGAATGGGCCTCCCATGCTCTTATTGCCACTTTTTTTGCTGTTAGTATAACGCCAGCAGTCAAGTCAAGCAATGCTACTGCTAAAGTGAAGCCAGATTTAACTAATGTCGGTCTCAGTCTAATGCCGCCGATAAATTTAAGCAATGCCATTTAATGTCACTGGATTATTTTAGGGAAAACTTTGTTTTTGCCACTCTAGTTTTTGCCAACTTTGCTTATGCCACTCTAGAATTTGACATCTCACATTTTCCACTCTTAGCTTTTGACAATACATCACAAATGCCATTTCGTGGAAAAAACGATAATTTTTCATTTCACTTTTGCCACTCTTAGCTTTTGACATGTATCACAATTGCCACTCTAATTTTTTTTGCTTTTGCCACGGAATGGCAAAAGTGTTATATTGTCAAAAGCTAAGAGTGGCAAAAGTGAAATGTCAAATTCTAGAGTGGCATAAGCAAAGTTGGCAAAAACTAGAGTGGCAAAAACAAAGTTTTCCCATTATTTCAGGGTTAGCTGTTGATTGTGGGTGTATTGTTACCTTTACATTTTGTCTAATGCCACTAGTATACCAATGCTGAAACTTGTTACCTTTACATTTTGTATTGTTAATTCTTGTAGAAACCTTCCAGTGCTAGAGTTTATTGAAATCTGTTCAGTAAAACCATTGTACTGTACCCTGTAATAAACTAACTACTCTACTGTTGCACTAGCCACTGGATTAGTGTATATTTGTAGTATTCGAATGGTGTAGAGTTCACTCAAATTATCCCGGTAAAGCTAGTCACACCTTCGTTAAAATTAATGTTCATTATGTTATCGGAGGAGGTCTGTATGTTTGTCTCTAATGCATGTCGACTGCATACCTGACATCATGATGTAATGTTAAGTCATTTCCTTTTGTACAGTGTCACTGAATTGTCAAGGCGGTGATGGCATTTTAGTTTAGTAGAACTGCACAAAATTTTCTTAAAAGAAGAGGAAAGGTCAGGAATGGCTCAGTTTTTCAAAAAAACTATGTATGCCTTCCTGACATCAGTCGTTGTTGCTTTATTTATTCCTTCAAACAGGTTGTTAGAAATAGTCTTGCTACCTTTTCCCATTAAGAAATTGGAATGCTTATATTTGTGAGTCTATGCTTCAACTAGTGCCACTTTTATAGTAATCACACTTTCAACATCTATGCAAACAGGGATGCTCGATTTTAGTGGAGCTGCACAAAAAGTCCAATTGGTTCAACATTAGGAGCATGTTTTTTTCCCAAACCTTTATATCCAATTGCACTATGAGTTGTTCATTACGAAGGTACATGGTTTGATACTATCTTGCTACTCTTTTTGTACTGTCATTAGATAGTAATACTAGTGGTTTGCTAGCTGCTTGATATATTTACTAGCTGCTTGATATTTGTGCAGACAGAGATGTCTGCCCGTTGCAATTTGGCAAACAAACAAAGTGTCCGCAATTTTGGTTGAACTGCACAATAGATAGTATAGTCTCTGCATGCAGTGCCATTTGAAAATAGACACAAAGATTGGATAGTCACTTCATGGACTACAGAAAAGTAGTACTGTACTATTTACTGGCCAACAGTTGGTGCTTCATTGCTTTGGTCTGATTATACAATGGGCATCATTTTGCCTAAGTTAAAGTTTGTATTCCGAAAATAGTCTCGCGGTGTGATCGAGAGAAGACCAAATCATATTGCAGTGGATGTTCCTCCATCATGTGTGGTTCATTCTCATGGTTCCAGCTGTTGGTGAAACCACTTACGTTTGCAAGAGGAATTGTAGACTTCAGAAAAAAATTGTCTTTCAGTTTGTACTAAATGTTGGCCAATAGAAGCATCCATGTTAGTAGGAAGAACAAATGTTTTTTCTAGATCTTTGCTTTTGGAGCTACATATTTGTATATGATGTGTGAATCATTGAGATGCATTAACATGTTGATCTTATGTATGGGAATCGTACTAGTTAGTTTTAGTTGCGACACAAGATCCGAAGTGGCTGATCTTTGCTTTTGGAGCTACATATTTGTATATGATCTGTGAATCATTGAGATGCATTAACAGTTACTTATTTCTGTTCGCTCAGTGTTTACAAGTTACTGATCGGTCACTAGCTAGCCTACAAATGTGCTCCTGGCAGTTTTATTTGCGACGCAAGATGTGAAGTGGCAGTTTTTTGAATAAAAATGCCTACCTCTGAAGAAACTGACAAGCTACACTATCGATCCTACACGGATAAAAATGCCTACCTCTGAAGAAACTGACAAGCTACACTATCGATCCTACACGGATAAATAGCGGATCACGCACGTACTACCTCCTTTCCGGTTTGCAGGGCTCAATTCAAGAAACGACCTACTTGATCCTACACGAATAAATAGCGGATCACACACGTACTAGTACCTCCTTTCCAGTTTACAGGGCTTAATTCAAACCTCTCACCAACCAAGGTACTCCCCCCGTCCGGGTTTATTAGTCCCGTGAGCAAAGCAGCAAGACCAAGGCATGGCAATAATTAACGGCATGCAGAAGTTTAAGCCTAATTAATTCCAGCGATTTAAGTGGTTGCATGTGTGCCCTCGGCTGCGACTCATTGCATGCTGCTTCACGTACTGCATGCGAGCGATTCTGAGTGCTTGCATGCAGCCGGCCGTAATTAAGGCAGCTAACTGATACGAAAAAAATTCGCTTTAATTGTTGCGGGCTTTTTAAATCCGTGGAATCATTATTGACAAGAAGGGAGATGATTCAAGTGCACTTGTTTGACCGCCATGCCGGCGTGCGACCCAGACGGGACGGGACGGCATAGTCATAATTTCAGTTTCCCTAGTTTTCCACACCAAGCTGGCGCGCTAAGCCATTATGCATTGAATTCCGATGACCGTCGCGCTACCTTCCCCCTATAAGTATTGTTTCCCGGCCTTCTCCGGTGGCACCGTGACCCAACTCACCATATCCTCATAAGCCCCCACCGGCCCGACGTCGCTCGCCACGTCCGCCATGCCCCCGCCCGTCCGCGGTAGGCGACGCCGGAGGCGGTCACCGCCGGAACTAGTGTTCGGTTTTTCACCGGAAGGCAGACGGAGGGAGGAGGCATTCTATCTGTCTTTAGATGGCAATGCGCAGATCGAGGAGTTGTTGGAGCGCGACCGCATGGCGGAGGAGCAGGAGTTGTTGGAGCGCGACCGCCTGGCGGAGGAGCAGTGTATCGCCGATTTGCGCCGCCAGCAGGACATGGAGCAGCAGCGCACCGACGCTCTGAGTCCCGAGCAGAGTGCCCGCAACTGGGCCGACTACGTGGAGGCCGGCGCCCGGCAAATAGCCCTGGAGGCTGTCGGGCACGCACGCATTCACGACGCTGATTTTTACTACCAGCTCATCAAGTGGGTTTCCCGCTTGGAAGCCGAAGCTTCAGTGGACCACGCCGGCATGGAAAGGGCCAACGCGCGTGAGCAACGCGCCCTATCGCACCTCTGGCAAGTCCGAGGCGAGGCGCAGGACGCCGGTGCCGGTGTTTAGCGTGTACCGCAGATGGCGGCCGTCATCGTCTAGTTAGCTAAGAGTAAGTTAGTACTTGTCTAGTGGAGGTAGATAGTTAACTTGGCTATGATGGTTGTCAACGTGGAAGTTCAGAACTCTATATGTGGATCAGACCTGTTACTTTGCTCTGAATGTTGAACTTTCCGTTTGAATGTATGGAATGGGCTGTTATTTTTTAAATGGGTTGTATTTGTCCTCCACGGGTTTAGAGGCTGACTTGTGGGCCTAGCAAGTTGACGCGTACACAATCAAGAGATGATTGTACGTGGAGAGGATGATAGCAGGGACCCACCAAGGTCATGGCAGTACGCAAGCAAGTGCCTCCTTATTTCAAGCCAATAAAAAAATGGCTCCTCCTAGTGGATTTCTGACATCTGGGTCCCATGCCATTGTCAACGTAGTCAATAAACGAGAGAATTGCACAACGAGCGGCTGACACCAGGGACCCAGCAGCTCGCCCATTTATTTATGTTTTGGGTTAATTTGATTAATGCCTCCGAGAAATGCCACTGCAATTTCCAAACTTTGAAAAATGCCATTTCATGCCATTTCTAGTGGCATTTTTCGAAGTCTGGAGTGGCGTTTTTCAAAGTTTGCAAACTGCAGTGGCGTTTTTCAAAGTTTGCAAAAATTGCAGTGGCATTTTTCAAAGTTTGGAAATTTCAGTGGCATTTTTATGAATCGCCATAATTGGAGTGGCATTTATCTAATTTGTTTTTGAGATGGAAGCAGGGTGTCAACTGGGCTGTGCGGGACACTCTGGCCTGTCTAGACAGCCTTTTCTTTTATGTTTACCACAGACCAGCCTAGTAGTTTTTTTTTCTTTTTGAAAATGGCTAGCCCAGTTTTTTTGTGATTTGTCAAGTAAGTCACTTTATCAGGCCTTTTGGGTTGCAAATCTTTCAAGACGAGGAGAGCTTCATTTGGCTGGCCGAGAAAATGGCCTATCAGTAATGAGAAATGGGTTGTACATTTTTAAAACACATCAAACCGGCAATTAGTTTCAAATATCTTTTTTTCATTTCGAGATTTTAAATTGCATTGATTTTTATGCGTGGACAATTTATTGGATTTTATATTGATATACATTTATTTTTAAAACCAGTCTGAATGTGACTCGAAATTTCGGGATTAAAAACAGTTCAGACCGCACCGACATATGCAAAATTTCGTATAATTTTTTAACCGTGGCCACAATATGGGTTGTAATGCTAACAAAAAGAATATGGGCTCCAAAAAACCCGTAAGAATTAGCAAATGGGTTGTAAACTATTTGAAATAATGACAGATGGGTTGTATGCTATTTTCCACATATTTGAGGCTTTCCACAGATGGCTTGTATACTGTTGGATGTCCAATCAACGACTATCGTGCTTCTTCAATCTCTGCTCTTCCTGCTGCAGCCGCTCAAACAAGCGTCGGCAGGACTGCCTGCTCCCTCCTCCACGCGGCCGGCTGTGCTGCCGTGCAGGCCTCACCGCCCCACCGTACTCCCATAGCAGGCCTAGCCATCCTTCTACTCACCCACAGTCCCACACCCGCTGTTATTCTCCGGCGACGGCAGACAAACCAGTAAACCCTCGTACAGTCGTACTCCCCTCCGCGTGGGAAACAACTGCCGAGTCTTCCCTGACTCCGTGTCATTCCCTTCCTAGGCCTCTCCGTCATCCACCGCCCTGGTGCTCTCGGCATGGCATGGTCAACGTGGTCAATGACCGACATGCATCTGAAGTGGACTGTACATGGAGAGGCTGACAGCTGGGTCCATGGCCGCACGCAAGGAAATGCCTCCTTATTATGCGCAAAATAATGATTCCTCCACCCGACATCTGGGACCCACCGAAAGGGCCTCTGTATTTCGTGGAAAAAACGTTACCGCTGCTGACAGCTCGGACCCACCAGCTATATCTTTGCACGCAAAGAAGTGCCTCCTTATTACGCCCAAAAAAAGAATACTCCCCATACGATGTCCACTAAGTTGACGGGGCCTACTAAGTTGACGGGGATGAAGGGCTTTGTCAACTTAGTCAATATATGCACGATTCTAGCTCGACTGGCCGTACGATGTCCATCCAACGGCCGTAGTGCTTCTTCAACCTCTGGTCTTCTTGCTCCATCCGCCCAAAGCAGCGCCGGTCGTGCCGCCTGCTCCTGCCTCCTGTGGCCGGCTATGCTGCCGCGGAGGCCTCACCGCCTCCATACTACTCCCACTGCTGGCCAGGTTATCCCTCCACTCCACTCACCCACACCCCCTGTTATTCTGCGGCGACGGCAGCGCAACCAAACCGGTGAACCCTCGTACTCCTCTCCGCGTGGGCGTCCACTGCCGCATCTTCCCCGGCTCTGCATCGTCCCCTTCCTAGGCCTCGCCATCATCCACCATCGTGGTGCTCTCGGCGCGGCGTGGTCAATGTGGTCAACGACCGAATTCCATCGGAAGAATACTATACGTGAAGAGGCTGACAGCTGGGTCCATGGCTGCTGCAAGGAAGTGCCTCCTTATTACGCGGAAAATAATTATTCCTCCACCTGACAGCAGGGACCTACCGGACGGGCCACCAGTATTTCACGAAAAGATGTTTGCCCCTGACTGCTGGGACCCACCCGACGGGCCATCGTATTTCACGAAAAAAATGTTCCCCCTGCTGTCAGCTCGAACCCACTGGCAGTGCCTCCTTATTACGCACAAAAAAATGAATACCCCCTGCTAGCTGGGACCCACCTTTGTGGGAGGCTGACTTGTGGGCCTACTAAGTTGACGGGGACGGAGGGCTTTGTCAACTTAGTCAATATAAACGATTCTAGCTCCAGTGACCGTACGATGTCCATCCAACGGCCATAGTGCTTCTTCAACCTCTGGTCTTCTTGCTCCAGCCGCCCAAAGCAGCGCCGGTCGTGCCGCATGCTCCTGCTTCCCGTGGCCGGATGTGCTGCCGCGGAGGCCTCACCGCCCCCTACTATTCCCACCGTTGGCCAGGCCCTGCGGTGACGGCAGCCTCACACCGCAGCTGAACCAGTGAACCCTCGTACTCCTCTCCGCGCGGGCTTCCACTACCGCGTCTTCCCCGGCTCCCCGTCGTCCCCTTCTTAGGCCTCGCCGTCATCCACCGCCCTGGTGCTCTTGGCGCGGCGTGGTCAACATGGTCAAGGAACGACTTCCATCGGATGTGGACTGTATGTGGAGAGGCTGACAGCTGGGTCCACGGCCGCAGCAAGGAAGTGCCTCCTTATTACGCGGAAAATAATTATTCCTCCACCTGACAGCGGGGACCCACCGGACGGGCCACCGTATTTCGCGAAAAAACATTTCCCCCTGACTGCTGGGACCCACCAGCTGGACCTTCGCACGCAAGGAAGTGCGTCCGGACAAAAAAAACGATTCGCCCCCCTGACTGCTGGGACCCATCAGCTACATCTTCACACGCAAGGAAGTGCGTCCAGGCAAAAAAAAACGATTCGCCCCCCTGACTGCTGGGACCTACCAGCTACATCTTCGCACGCAAGGAAGTGCGTCCGGGCAAAAAAAACGATTCGCCCCCCTGACTGCTGGGACCCACCAGCTACATCTTCGCAGGCAAGGAAGTGCCTGACAGTCGGGACCCACCTGGTCAAAGCGTACGTAGCGTTGTCATTCTGGTCACGAACGTGTACGTACATACTGGTCGATGTAGAGGCGCGCACGTGTCGTAGTAGAGGCGTGCACGTAGCATGTACACGTACGTACATCGGCGAGGGTGCAAGAAAGAAAATACGGCCACGTACGTACATACGGGCAGGGTCTCGAACGCCTACTCGCGCATACATACATGGCTGGGTCGGAACGGAGAAACAGCATCGTCGTCGTGTTCATGGGGAGCCAACCGGCTGGGTCGGAACGGAATGCGTGGTCGTGTTCATCGGGAGGGCTTGGACGGGACAGGCGATGGAAATGAGGCATGGCGTACCGCACAACGGAGGAAACGGACCTCCTACGTTCGGAATGGGATCCTGTTGATCGGGAGGGGTGTGACGTACCGCAAAACGGAGGAAACGGACCTCCTACGGTCGAAACGGGGGTCCTGTTGATCGGGAGGGGTGTGGCGTACCACAAAACGGACGAAACAGACTTGTGTTGGAGCGCTACGGTCGAAACGGGGGTCCTGTTCATCGGGAGGGGTGTGGCGTACTGCAAAACGGATGAAATAGACTTGTGTTGGAGCGCTACGATCGAAATGGGGGTCCTGTTCATTGGGAGGGGTGTGGCGTACCGCAAAACGGGACTCCACGGGATACTGTTCATCTCCACCGTCGACCTCCTCCAGCCTCCACGGGCTACCGTCGACCTCCTCCAGCCTCCACGGGCTCCTGTTCATCCAGCCTCCACCGCGCGCTACTCCACCGGCTACTGTTCAACCACCCCTCCATCGTCTACTGTTCATCCAGCCCTCCACCGTGTTCATCCAGCCCTCCACACCACGGGGTCCTATTCAACCACCCCTCCACGGCCACCCCTCCACCGTCTACTGTTCATCCAGCCCTCCACACCACGGGGTCCTGTTCATCCAGAGGCAACGCCACCGCTCACTGTTCATCCAACCCCCTCCCCCCCCCACAACGCTCACTGTTCATCCAATCGATCGGCTTCAGTTAGCAGCAGTAGTGAAGGAATCGCTCCATCAGGTTCAGTTAACAGCCATCGATCGATCGCTCGGGTTCAGTAACACGTAGCCTGCAGTGCAATCGCCCGGGTTCAGTTAGAGCCCAACGCCTCGCTCAGGATCAGTTAGAGCCAACGCCTCGCACACACGCGCGTACGTGTATGAGAGAAATGCGCATCGCTCGGCCCCCGACCTCCCACTGTAACCGGCAACTCCCCAAAAATTTCCTCCCGCTCGCTTCTACCACGATTTTTTCCGTCATGGACGACCCAAAGAATGTCATGCAGCTGCGTCTCCGGCCCGCCCAGGACGAAAAGCCCATTTTTTGTCATGATTTTTTGTCATAGAAGTAGGAGCCCACCACATCTATGATGATACCGGGTTTTGTCACAATTATCGTCATAGAAGTGTCATATGTATGATAGAAAAAAAATTCGTTCGGCCCAAAATGTCACGGATGTGTCTTTTTTTGGAGTGTTGTCTGTTCAAGCACTTATGACCCCTACGCCTGGTTTCCACGCGTGCCCCGATTTTTACATAACTGAGCGGTATTCGGATACACTCCGGACCAGGTCCAGAGGCTGAAGCGAAAAGGTCGGCCAAGACAAATGATTTACAATCCGGCTAGGGACAAATGTGTCCTTCGAAGTACAAAGTCACTTAGACTGACTAAATTCTTCTTCTATACCATCCAACAGGTTGTCTAGCCTACAGTCCTGCTGGTAATACTTAGCGGCTAATGCTACCTGGTCATACACTAGATGTACAGGGATCTCTTTCCCATCTGACCCTACAGGTCCGACCTTGGCCATGTGGTTCAGGTCAGCCTTGGTGTATCGCGTCTTCACCATGGCCCAGGCTTCCCTTGCGCCTTGTCGGCAGGCCGATATCTTCCATAATTGGAAGCGCTGCCATGCTCACTTGAGCATCTCCACAAGCTCCCCCATGCCTCCTGGTAGGGAGACGGATGGCCATAAGGCCTGGGCAATACCCTGCTTCACCTGCCGAACTTGTTCTTGCAGTTGTGAGAGCTCTTGCAGGAGATCGCCGGCAGACCCAGGCATCTCCTCGTCAGGACGACTATCGGTGTCAAAACCAGCGGATCTCGGGTAGGGGGTCCCGAACTGTGCGTCTAAGGCTAATGGTAATAGGAGACTGGGGACACGATGTTTTACCCAGGTTCGGGCCCTCTCGATGGAGGTAATACCCTACTTCCTGCTTGATTGATCTTGATGATATGAGTATTACAAGAGTTGATCTACCATGAGATCGTAGAGGCTAAACCCTAGAAGCTAGCCTATGGTATGATTGTTATTGTCCTATAGACTAAACCCTCCGGTTTATATAGACACCGGAGGGGGCTTGGGTTACACAGAGTCGGTTACAGAAAAGGAGATCTATCATCCGAATCGCCAAGCTTTCCTTCCACGCAAAGCAGAGTCCCATCCAGACACGGGACAAAGTCTTCAATCTTGTATCTTCATAGTCCAACAGTCCGGCCAAAGTACATAGTCCGGCTGTCCGGATACCCCCTTATCCAGGAATCCCTCAGTAGCCCCTGAACCAGGCTTCAATGACGATGAGTCCGGCACACATATTGTCTTCGGCATTGCAAGGCGGGTTCCATCTCCAATACTCCAAGATAAATTCCGAACACAAGGACCGTGTCCGGCTCTGCAAGACAAATTTCACATACCACCGTAGAGAGAACAATAATCCACGAATCCAATCTGCTGACAACTCTTCGTAGCATGACATCACGCCACGGCCCGGCTTTTATCGAACCGTTTTTTATAACCAGCCACCGCACACATTGAGAGGAGGTTTCTTTGGCACGTCTTGTCAAAGCAGAGATCGTGTCCCCCTTATTGCGGGATTCTCATCAATACGGGTGTGGGTAACCCAACCGCACCACCAAATGTGATGAGTGGGGAACGAGCAAGTTTCATTAGGCAAGTGGGGAGGCATACGGTTTCATTGCCTCTATAAAGAGGAAAGGCCTCTTCCTTTTTACCCACGCCTTCTCCTTCTGCTCGTCCATTCTCTTTCGCTTGAGCCCTAATGCCCGAGCGTTCATCTTCTCCACCAACGAAGGTTCTTCCGAAAATGTCCGGATCCGGAGCAGGAGGCAAGTGGATGGCCTGTACCGTCCAGGAGAAGGATATCAAAAAGCTTCGGGAGGCCGGGTACCTGGCCCAAAAAATCGGCCACCGCCTTCCGGCGGCTGGACAGATTGTCCCTAATCCGGAGTCCCATGAGAGGGTCGTGTTCCTCCCTCATTTTGTCTGCGGGCTCGGGTTTCCCCTTCACCCATTTGTTTGCGGCATCATGTATTATTACGAGATTGATTTCCGCGATCTATCCCCCAATTCCTTCCTCAACATCTCGATGTTTATTGTCGTGTGCGAGGCCTTTCTCCGCATCGCTCCACACTTCGGCTTATGGCTAAAGGCCTTCAATGTGAAGCCCAAGGTGGTGAACGGTGAGCACGCCGAGTGTGGAGGTGCCATGGTGAGCAGGATGCCCAAGGTCACATGGCCGACAGGTACTTTCAATGATTCTGTCAAGGAGTGGTAGCAACAGTGGTTCTATATCACTGAGCCGCGCAACAAAAAGTGGGCCACAGCTCCTAAGTTCCGATCCGGAGCCCCTTTGCGGCTCGCGTCCTGGCCTGAGAAGGGCTTGAACTGGTCTTCATCTGACGAGCTGTCAGTGATCCAGACATGTGTCAAAGGTATGGAAGACAAGGCCGTCAAGCTTGTTGACATAGTCCAGGTGATGCTGGTCTGCCTGGTTCTTCCCTGTTAGCAACGAGCCAGCAATTTGTGGGAGTACGACCCGGCCGAGCACCAGACCCTGCGGGAACTTTATGGCTCCTCACACAAGGACATCTTGAAGGTGTTTTCTAAGTCTGGCAAACCGTGGTCGGACTCTGTCGCGGACCGCGGGTACCAATTGTCCCGCCCTGCAAGTCCGGTAAGTAGTCATTATATTTTTTCCATCTATATGTTTCATTGTCATATCCCGGGGAAGATGCCCTAACGCGCTTCCCTCAATTATCTCAGGGATGGACGAAGAAGGCGGGGCGGATACACTGTCCAGCCCCGCTGTTAGAAGAACCAGCCGGACCTCTTCTGACGAAGATGCTGGTCCCGGCGCCTTACAAGGCGCCAAAGAAAGAGGCCCATAAAGAGGCCAAGGAGACCAGGGGTGGCCTGCATCGTCGTGGGGCTTCGGACACAAAATCCAAAGACTCCGATACCCCTCTCCCCTTTGAAGAGGAAGAGGAGGAGGAAGATGAATCCCCCATGGGGGGAGGAAAGAAAAGGACGGCCTCCTCATCTTTGGAGGCCAAATTGCCCAAGAGGGGAAAAACTCTCCTGCCAGAGGCGTCCACTACGGCTACCGACAGCAGCCCGGAGTGGGATCCCAGGGCCCAACCCCTGGAAAACTCATAAGTGCACAAAATCCGAACACGTCTGTCGGTGTTCTGGGAACGGGGGTCCCCAGAATGCCTGCCTGCGGCCTGCGGCGTGGCTCAAGCGGAGGCCTAGTGCAGCCCACCTTCATCAGCTCAAGCTCAAGACCCTCGCGAGGGGCCAAGCCTCGCGGGGCGGACGACAGGAAGCTTCCTTAGGAGCAGCCTCGTCAGGCGGACTCGCGAGGAGGCGGAGAGATCAAGGCAGGGTACCTCGCGAGGTGCCCATGACGCAAGCCATGACGATCGACACCAAGCAGGCGCCAGGAGGGCGCCGGCCTGCGCAGTGTCCTTGTTTCCCCTTCGGTGCAAAGGGGGCAAGCACAGGCCAAGGCATCAGGCAAAGGTTACCGTTTCGGTGCAACAAGACCAAGACCAGCCAGATGACTGGATGGAGGTCACCGTGGAGCCCAGGACGGCGTCACTATCAGAGTCTTTGGCAGTCGAAGACTAACTTTGGTCAGGATAACTGTACTAGATGTTCCCCTTCAAAATGGCCGATTGTTGGCGCCCTTCCCGCTCATTATTTGGGAAGAGGCCTAGGGCCTCCCTCTATAAATAGAGCTAGCCACCACAGGGCAGAGAGGGAGATTTTTGGGTAGACTAAGGATCCGGATTCGTGGATAGACTAGAGAGAGAGAAGCGACTCAACTCACCCAAGCAGTTCATCGCACTAGCTCAAGAACACCCCTCGCAAGGTTGTTCTCCCTTTGTACTGTTAATCATCAGCCCCTGAGGCAATCCACCACACCACAAACTAGAGTAGGGTATTACACCACAACGGTGGCCCGAACTAGTATAAACCATGCGTCCCTTGTGTTGTTCATCTTTCTAGCTTAGATTCCTTGCGAGGCTTCGAGACGTGAGTTGGTAGGAGAGAGATCTTCGCGCGCACCCCAGAGTTCGAACCTCAAGGGTCTGGCGGAACCCGAAATCCAACATTTGGCACGCCAGGTAGGGGTGTGCCGGAATCGTGCCTTCCGTCGTCTCGCGTTTCCTCGTCCGTCGCCCCATGTCTGACGCTCGCCAAGCCCGCGCCGAACGTCGGGCTGCTCTCGCGGCCCATGTCGCCCAGACGGCACCTGTTGGCGGGCCTCCCCGTCGTTCCCCATCGCCTTCCACCCACGCCGCCACAGGCCCGGCGGGGAATGAGCATCAAGCGTCGTGTTGCATGCCTCGGTGCGGCGGGAAGGCCGCGCCGCCACCCCGTCGCTGACTCCAACGGGCTCGTCGTTGCACGCTCATCGCGCTCCTGCGAACGCGCACGCCGGTTGCTTCTGGCACGTGAGCTCCTGCACTACCACCCCATCGACGACCTCTACAAGGAGTGGCTCGCTTGCATCACCAAGCTCGTCAGCGCCGCAGGGGGCTCCCCTGCGCCGTCTCTTTCGCTGCATCGCCCTCCATCCTGCGCGGGCAATGCAGCCCCGGAGGCACCTCCGCCGCCTCCTCCTCAAGAAGGCGCCCTGGCCCCAAGGTGCGCAGCCCGTGGACGAGACCCACTGCGTCCAGCGCCCGCGCAGCAAGAAAAGAGCTGCCAAGAGGTCCCTCGCCCTCAAGAAGGCACTCGCGCGCTCCCAGCGCCAGCATGCCATGACTGCGCTCCTGCTCCAGCACGCCAAGACCCCGCGCCGCTGCTGGCGGCGGCGCGCGGAGACCTCCAAGATCAAGCCCTTCATCACCAAAGGCCCCCTATAGTCACTGCAGGCTGCCGCGCCTTCACCGCCGAGCTGCGTAGCGTGGCCTGGCCGGGCAAGTTCAAGCCGGATCTGCCTCCTTGCTATGACGGTACTGCTACGTCTTGAGCTAGCGCTGGTTTTCCCCGAAGAGGAGAGGGTGATGCAGCAAGTGTAGCGTAAGTATTTCCCTCAGTCTTGAGAACCAAGGTAGCAATCCAGTAGGAGGCTCCTCAAAAGTCCCACGCACCTACACAAACAAACCGAGAACTCGCAACCAACGCAATAAAGGGGTTGTCAATCCCTTCACGGCCACTTGCGAAAGTGAGATCTGATAGAGATAGAATGATAAGATAATATATTGTTGGTATTTTATAATATAGATGCAAAAAAAGTAGATTGAAAGCAAATATGATAAGAGATAGACCCGAGGGCCATAGGTTTCACTAGAGGCTTCTCTCAAGATAGCATAAGTATTACGGTGGGTGAACAAATTACTGTCGAGCAATTGATAGAAAAGCGCATAGTTATGAGATTATCTAGGCATGATCATGTATATAGGCATCACGTCCATAAAAAGTAGACCGACTCCTGCTTGCATCTACTACTATTACTCCACACATCGACCGACTCCCACCTGCATCTAGAGTATTAAGTTCATAAGAACAGAGTAACGCATTAAGCAAGATGACATGATGTAGAAGGATAAACTCATGCAATATGATATAAACCCCATCTTGTTATCCTCGATGGCAACAATACAATACGTGTCCTGCAACCCTTTCTGTCACTGGATAAGAACACCGCAAGATTGAACCCAAAGCTAAGCATTTCTCCCATGGCAAGAAAGATCAATCTAGTAGGCCAAACCAAACTGATAATTCGAAGAGACTTGCAAAGATAACTCAATCATACATAAAAGAATTCAGAGAAGATTCAATTATTATCCATAGATAAATCTGATCATAAACCCACAATTCATCGAATCTCGACAAACACACCGCAAAAAGAAATTACATCGAATAGATCTCCACAAGAGAGGGGGAGAACATTGTATTGAGATCCAAAAAGAGAGAAGAAGCCATCTAGCTAATAACTATGGACCCGTAGGTCTGTGGTAAACTACTCACAACTCATAGGAGGGGCAAGGATGTTGATGTAGAAGCCCTCCATGGTCGATTCCCCCTCCGGCAGAGTGCCGGCGAAGGCTCCAAGATGGGATCTCGCGGATACAGAAGGTTACGGCGGTGGAAATTGTGTTTCGTGGTGCTCCTGGATGTTTTCGGGGTACGTAGGTATATATAGGAGGAAGAAGTACGTCAGTGGCCGCCCGAGGGGCCCACAAGACAGGGGGGAGCGCCCTACAGGGGGGGCGCGGCCCCCTATCTCGTGGGATCCTCGGGAACTTCTTGACTTGCACTCCAAGCTCTCCGGATCTTGTTCGTTCCAAAATTCACACTCCCGAAGGTTTCATTCCGTTTGGACTCCGTTTGATATTCCTTTTCTTCGAAATACTTAAATAGGCAAAAAAACATCAATATGGGTTGGGCCTCCGGTTAGTAGGTTAGTCCCAAAAATGATATAAATGTGTAAAATAAAGCCCATAAACATCCAAAAGGGGTAATATAATAGCATGGAACAATCAAAAATTATAGATACGTTGGAGACGTATCAAGCATCCCCAAGCTTAATTCCTGCTCGTCCTCGAGGAGGTAAATGATAAAAAAGAATTTTTGATGTGGAATGCTACCTAGCATAATTCTCAATGTAATTTTCTTTATTGTGGCATGAATGTTCAGATCCAAATGATTCAAAATAAAAGTTCATATTGATAAAAGAAATGGTAACACTTCAAGCATACTAATCAAAGTAATCATGTCTTCTCAAAATAACATGGCAAAAGAAAGTTCATCCCTACAAAATCATATAGTTAGGCTATGCTTCATTTTCGTCACACAAAGATGTTCCCAACTTCTATACCCCCGATGACAAGCCAAGCAATTGTTTCATACTTAAATAATCTCAAACTTTTTCAACCTTCACGCAATACATGAGCATGAGCAATGGATATAACACTATGGGTGGAATAGAATATGATGATGGGGATTGTGTGGAGAAGACAAAAAGGAGAAAGTCTCACATTGACGAGGATAATCAACGGGCTATGGAGATGCCCATTAATTGATGTCAACATGAGGAGTAGGGATTGCCATGCAACGGATGCACTAGAGCTATAAACGAATGCACAACAAAAGAAAACTAGTGGGTGTGCATCCAACTTGCTTGCTCACGAAGACCTAGGGCATTTGAGGAAGCCCATCGTAGTAATATACAAGCCAAGTTCTATAATGAAAAATTCCCACTAGTATGAAAAAGATTACTTATGAGACTCACTATATGAAAAACATGGTGCTACTTTGAAGCACAATATATGAGACTCACTTCATGAAGAACAAGGTGCTACTTTGAAGCACATGTGTGGAAAAAGAGATAGTAGCATTGCCCTTTTTATTTATTTTCTTCTTTTTTCTTTTTCTTTTTCTTTTTTTCTTTTCTTTTTTTCCTTTTTTTGGCCTTTTTTGCCTTTCTTCTTTTTTTCTTTGGGCAATGCTCTAAAAATGATGATCATCACACTTCTATTGATTACAACATATGATTTACAACTCGAAACTAGAACAAGATATGACTCTATATAAATGCCTCCGGCGGTGTACCGGGATGGTGCAATGAATCAAGAGTGACATGTATGAAAAATAATGCATGGTGGCTTTGCCACAAATATGATGTCAACTACATGATCATGCAATGGCAATATGACAAACTTAATGTATGTCATGATGATGATAAATGGAACGGTGGAAATTTGCATGGCAATATATCTCGAATGGCTATGGAAATGCCATAATAGGTAGGTATGGTGGCTGTTTTGAGGAAGATATAAGGAGGTTTATATGTGATAGAGTGTATCCTATCACGGGGTTTGGATGCACCGGCGAAGTTTGCACCAACTCTCAAGGTGAGAAAGGGCAATGCACGGTACCGAAGAGGCTAGCAATGGCGGAAAGGTAAAAGTGCGTATAATCCATGGACTCAACATTAGTAAAAAGAACTCATATACTTATTGCAAAAATTTAGAAGTCATCAAAAACCAAGTACTACGCGCATGCTCCTAGGGGGATAGATTGGTAGGAAAAGACCATCGCTCGTCCCCGACCGCCACTCATAAGGATGCACAAGCCAGGTACACTTCATGTTTCAAATTTGTTACACAACTTTAACCATACGTACATGCTACGGGACTTGCTAACTTCAACACAAGCATTCTTTAAATTCTTAATCACCCAACTAGCATGACTTTAATATCACTACCTCCATATCTCAAAACAATTATCAAGCATCAAGTTGATCATAGCATCCAATTCACTTCCTATGATAGTTTTTATTATACCCAACTTGGATGCTCACCATTCTAGGACCAACTTTAAGATAATAGCAAAAACCATGCTGTTCTAAAAGACTCTCAAAATAATATAGGTGAAGCATGAGAGACTAGCAATTTCTTCAAAATTAAGATACCACCGTGCTCTAAAAGATATAAGTGAAGCACTAGAGCAAAACCTATCAAGCTCAATAGATATAAGTGAAGCACATAGAGTATTCTAGCAAATTCTAATCCAATAGGCTTCTCCCAAAAGGTGTGTACAGCAAGGATGATTGTGGCAAACTAAAAAGCAAAGACTAATATAATACACGACGCTCCAAGCAAAACACATATCATGTGGCGAATAAAAATATAGCTCCAAGTAAAGTTACCAATGAACGAAGACGAAAGAGGGGATGCCTTCCCGGGGCATCCCCAAGCTTAGGCTTTTGGCTATTCTTGAATATCTTGGGGTGCCTTGGGCATCCCCAAGCTTAGGATCTTGCCACCTGAGGGAGTCCCGGATTAGGGGGTGTCTGGATGACCGGACTATAACCTTTGGTCGGACTCCTGGACTATGAAGATACAAGATTGAAGACTTCGTCCCGTGTCCGGATGGGACTTTCCTTGGCATGGAAGGCAAGCTTGGCGATACGGATATGTAGATCTCCTCCCATTGTAACCGACTCTGTGTAACCCTAGCCCTCTCCGGTGTCTATATAAACCGGAGGGTTTTAGTCCGTAGGACGAAAAACAATCATACCATAGGCTAGCTTCTAGGGTTTAGCCTCTCTGATCTCGTGGTAGATCTACTCTTGTACTACCCATATCATCAATATTAATCAAGCAGGAGTAGGGTTTTACCTCCATCGAGAGGGCCCGAACCTGGGTAAAAACATCGTGTCCCATGTCTCCTGTTACCATCTGCCTAGACGCACAGTTCGGGACCCCCTACCCGAGATCCACCGGTTTTGACACCGACATTGGTGCTTTCATTGAGAGTTCCTCTATGTCGTCACCTTTAGGCCTGATGGATTCTCCGATCATCAACAACGATGCGGTCCAGGGTGAGACTTTTCTCCCCGGAGAGATCTTTGTATTCGGCGGCTTTGCACTGCGGGCCAATTCGCTTGGCCATCTGGAGTAGATCGAAAGCTACGCCCCTGGCCATTAGGTCAGATTTGGAAGTTCGAACTACACGGCTGACATCCGCGGAGACTTGATCTTCGACGGGTTCGAGCCACAGCCGAGTGCGCCGCACTGTCACGATGGGCATGATCTAGCTTTGCCGCCGGACAGTGCCCGGAAGGCCGCCCCAGTGTCTGCTCCGACCCTTAGCTCAGAGCCGACTACGCCGATCGAGGACGGGTGGTTGGACACCGCCTCGGGGGCTGCAATCTCTACGGCGATTGAGCCGAACACCAGTCTTGTCCTTCGTGAAGCTCGCGACTCCAAGGTGCCGGACTCCTTTCCGGACTCCAAGCCTTCCGCACCCCTGCCGATCGAACCCGATTGGGCGCCGATCATGGAGTTCGCCGCCGCGGACATCTTTCAGCGCTCGCCCTTTGGCGACATTCTGAATTCACTACAGTCTCTCTCTTTATCAGCAGAGCCCTGGCCGGACTATGGTTGGCAACGTTGGGATGCGGACGACGAGGAAATTCTAAGCCCATCCACCACCCACTTTGTAGCCACTGTCGATGATTTAACCGACATGCTCGACTTCGACTCTGAAGACATCGACGGTATGGACACCGATGAAGGAGACGACCAAGAACCAGCGCCTATAGGGCACTGGAAAGCCACCTCGTCATATGACATATACATGGTGGACACCCCAAAAGAAGGGAACGGCGACGGAACAACAGAGGATGACCCCTCCAAGAAACAGCCTAAGCGCCGGCGTCAGCGGCGCCGCTCTAAATCCTGCCAAAGCAAAAACGGCGATTCCGGCACGGGAGATAATAACACCCCGGACAGTGCCGAAGACAACCCCCTCCAGCAGGATTTAGCACAAGAGGATGGAGAAGCCAGCCCTCATGAGAGAGCGGCAGACAGAGAGGTCGAGGATGATAATTACATGCCTCCCTCCGAAGACGAGGCAAGCCTCGACGACGATGAATTTGTCGTGCCTGAGGATCCCGTCGAACAAGAGCGTTTCAAACACAGGCTTATGGCCACGGCAAGCAGCCTCAAGAAAAAACAACAGCAGCTTAGAGCTGACCAAGACTTGCTAGCCGACAGATGGACTGAAGTCCTTGCGGCCGAAGAGTACAAACTTGAACGCCCCTCCAAGAGCTACCCAAAGAGCAGGCTACTACGCCGATTAGAGGAGGAAGCAACTAAACCTACATCACCAGCGCATGATGTGGCCAACCGGCCACCTCGTGGCTGCGACAGAGAGGCCTCTCGGCCATCAATTCAAGCCGCACCCCGGCGCCGCTCAAAAAGTACCAAGGCACGGGGAAATGCGCCAGACCTGCGAGACATACCAGAGGACAAGGCAAGGCAAACAAGATCGATATACGGATCGTGTGGGCGCCCCACGACACATGACGATAACCGTCACGCCGGATATGGCAAATACGGCCAGGCTGAGCACATCAGACAAAGCTCATCTGGGCTACATCGTGATATAGCCCAGTACAGAGGCGCCGAGCACCCACTATGCTTCACAGATGAAGTGATGGATCATCAAATCCCCGAGGGGTTTAAACCCGTAAACATCCAATCATATGATGGCACAACAGATCCCGCGGTATGGATTGAGGATTATCTCCTTCACATTCACATAGCCCGCGGTGATGATCTACACGCTATAAAATACCTCCCACTCAAGCTTAAAGGACCAGCTCGGCATTGGCTTAACAGCTTGCTAGCAGAGTCAATTGGTTGCTGGGAGGACCTGGAAGCCACATTCCTTGACAATTTCCAGGGCACTTATGTGCGACCACCAGACGCCGATGACCTAAGCCACATAATTCAGCAGCCAGAGGAATCGGCCAGACAATTCTCGACACGGTTCCTAACCAAGAAAAATCAAATAGTCGACTGTCCGGATGCAGAGGCCCTCGCAGCCTTCAAGCATAACATCCGAGACGAATGGCTTGCCCGTCACCTAGGACAGGAAAAGCCGAAATCCATGGCAGCCCTCACAACACTCATGACCCGCTTTTGCGCGGGAGAAGACAGCTGGCTAGCTCGTAGTAATAACATGACCAAGAGCCGTGGTAATTCGGATACCAAGGACAACAATGGCAGGTCGTGTCGCAACAAGCGCAAGCGCCGCATTAACGGCGACAATACTGAGGATACGGCAGTTAATGCCGGATTCAGAGGCTCTAAACCCAGTCAGCGGAAAAAACCATTCAAAAGAAATACTCCGGGTCCGTCCAGTTTGGACCGGATACTCGATCGCTCGTGCCAAATACAAGGCACCCCTGAACAACCAGCCAATCACACCAATAGGGATTGTTGGGTGTTCAAGCAGGCAGGCAAGTTAAGTGCAGAAAATAGAGACAAGGGGTTGCATAGCGATCACGAGGAGGAGCCCCGGCCGCCGAACAATAGGGGACAGAAGGGTCTTCCTCCACAAGTGCGGACGATAAACATGATATACGCAACCCACGTCCCCAAAAGGGAGCGGAAGCGTGCACTCAGGGACGTATATGCGTTGGAGCCAGGCGCCCCAAAGTTCAACCCATGGTCCTCCTGCCCGATCACTTTTGATCGAAGGGACCACCTAACTAGCATCCCTCACGGCGGATTCACTGCATTGGTTCTAGACCCAATCATTGATGGATTTCACCTCACTAGAGTCCTCATGGACGGCGGCAGCAGCCTGAACCTGCTTTATCAGGATACAGTGCGAAAAATGGGCATAGATCCCTCAAGGATTAAACCCACAAAAATGACCTTTAAAGGCGTCATACCAGCTGTAGAGGCCAGCTATACTGTGACACCCCAAAATTTTAACCTTGTTTTATTAATTAAAATTTTGCCTAGAAACTAAAACTTATATTTTCTGTATTTCCTTCTGATTTCAGAACCACTCTTTTCTTTATTATTATGGAGTTTTACCCCAAGTGAAATCTTTTCAATCATTGTTGGGCTTATTTTTCCCTCTCAAATAAAACAATTCTTTATCAGTGGAATTAATTGCATAATTTTTTCCCTGATGCCTTATTTCTTGAAAAATGATTCTTCTATGCTTCAAGGCCTCTTTTACACTACAGCCATTTGATAAATTTATTTAAAAAATTACACCAAAAATTGGAGATGTCATGTGATGTTTTTAAAACACTTTTATGAAAATATATATTTCATTCCTTGGATATTTTGAGTTCTACACCAAGTTTTCAAATCTGGTCCAGAGGACAGTTTTGCACTACAACCTATTTAAATATTTCTTTAAAACTTCGACCAAAATTTTGGGATGTCAGTGGTAGCATGCCATCCAACTTTATGCAAAAACCTAGTGATGTTCTTTGGAAATATTGAGTGTATCAACCTCTTTTTCATTCTGGTCCAGCCTTGTGTTTTCTACTGCAACCCTATTTATTTTTGCCCTAGTGACCTTGTGCTTTCTCCTGCTTCTAGTCAACCCTGCAAAACCCCTAAGTCCAGGAGCATGCACCCTTTGGGACATTTTTGGGTTCATGTAATGATGCCATTTACCTTCTGTCCAGAATTGGAGTTTTGCAAAACTTGCACTAGCAAGTTTCTTCATTTGGCAAACTAACCCCACCACCCTCTCTTGCATCTAAAGAGACCCCACTCTGGAAGATTTGACCATTTCAAGAAATGCCTAGGTGCATGTGGCATTCTGTCCAACATCTTATGGGCATGACCAGTTTTGACATGAGTTTTAGTTTGCACTATGAACTTGCTCCCCTCGCCTAACTACCTTGTCCAATAAACTCCTAGCTACCCCTAACCTAGGTCTGCTAATTCCCAGCTTCACCCGAGACCTCTAGCACGCCCTGGCATTTCGTCGAACGAGTGCCGTGCACGCCCAGAGCGCGAGCAGAGCACGCGTTTTGCACGTGCCGCGCCCGAGCCGCCACGTCGCGCCCCTGGTTTTGCCCACACCACAGAGCCGCGCCACGCACTCTCCCTCTCACCAGAACACGCCAAGCAGCCCTGGTGCCCTACAGCACCGCCGTCAGAGCCCTTGGTGGCACGCCGGCGTCCGCAGCGCGTCTCTGCCAGGTCGGTGCCGCCCAAGCAACAGCCGCTCACCACCTGCCCCTGGAACAGCTCAGCCTCATCCTCTCACGTGTCCTCTAGCTCTTGTCGCCCCCACGGCGCCCTGCCGCTACAGAGTGGCGGTTCACCGGCGAACTTATCCACGGCCGTCGCAAACCGACCTCGTTGCGCTATATAAGAGGCCCCCGAGCATGTTCCGTTCCACAGGCATCCTCAGAACACTCCCCTAGTTCTCCCATGGCAGCCAATCGACCCAGGAAGGTCTTCTTCCCCATCTCCGGCAACCGCAGCCGCCACCACTGCCCCGGCCATTCCGGTGCCACCAGAACCTCCCCCTCTCCACTCTCTTCACCAGGAGCTTCCTCTCCCCCTCGTGAATCCATCCCCCTACTCGATTTTGATTGGGACTCACTGCGGGAGAAAAATCACTTTGCCCGACGACCACCGTCCGCTGCGAAGCTCGCCGCCGGCAGCTCCGTCCACCCCAGAGACCGTATCGACCACCGGAGTGACCGTATCGATCCCCTAAACCCGCGGATGGCGTCCGTTTCCTGAACGGTGCCGCCATTCGCCGGCAAGCATCGCCAGAGCTCCGCCTCTGTTCGGTCGGAGGAGGCGACGCGCGCGTGGACTGGTCAAACCTGACCAGTGGGCTAGGTGGGTCCACTGTTAGTGACCCAGTGCTGATCCACGCAGGCATAAGTGGAAACGTATTTTTAGAATACGCCTTCGACGTGGTCAGTTTGAATCATTTTCTTTTTATTCTGTTTTATTTTTTTAAACAGATTTTGACCACAGCTTTGACTGCCTATAACTTTTTAATGATAACTCCAAATGAAATGATTCCTTTTTCTACCTCTCCCAAATTTAATCTAGTTTATTTTAAGATTTATTTGAAAAAATTTCAAAACAACTTTTTGTGCTGTTTTGAATTTGTGTGTTATTCAAATTTATTTAAAATAGGACTTCGGAGAGAGAGAAGAAAACTTTCAAAAGTTTTGGAGTGCACCCTGCCTTTCCACACCTTGAAGGCAAGCATTTCGAACCCTGGCATAATATTTTGCATGCATTATTTGACACGATTATGACATCACCTCAATACATGGAACTCGTTATTTTATGTGCAGATGTGATTGTTTGCATGAATGCTTATTTGAAATTTCCTTGCTGTTGGAAATGGACCTGCTTGTGATAGTGATCATCCTCGTATGCCTTTCGTGCCTACCAGAAGGAAAACGGGAAAGTCTCTGTCTTGGGTAGACCTGAGCTTGTCCCTAGTTTCTCTTCGAGACGAGTGTGTCCGGCATGGCATGAGGGGTATGATGAGTGGTGATTCTGTCTGTTGGATGAAATATACTCGTTATGCTAATCTTGCAGGGAATACTTAAACCTCCTGAGTCGACCATAGATCGAGTCTTGTTCCAGTAACCCCCATACTTGTTTCATACTACCACTTGTCTCTACAACAAGTAGGGTATGGTTCAGTAAGTCGTCAACCCCTTTCTAGCACACACCATACAGAGAGGCCATGGTGGAAGATACCGGTTGTAGCTGGTAGGCAGGCCACCTGGTCCGGGGGCATGGATGTTTCCGATTGAGACCGAGAGGGGAGGCCACCCCTTAGAGCGCGCGATATAAATTTGATCCCATGCTACGCGAGGTTGTAGCCTCCACACTTAGAGTTTTGCTTGACAGGCGTCGTGGGTGATTCCAGACACCGTTAAGTTAAGCTGGTGTGTGCAAGTTAGGTGTGTTTTCAACTAAAAGGCCGTAGACGGAATAAGTCCCGATGCACTAAAGGAATCCGCTACCCGTGGGTAAAGAGTACACCCTCTGCAGAGATTAAACCTATTCGAATAGCCATGTCCATGGTTAAGGATTACAGTCCGGGATGGGTCAAGTGTCGGTCTTCGGAGGAGAAACTGTTAAACCAGAACTGGGATCACGACTTGAGACTTGCGATGATTATGATTATTATTATTATGGACTAACCCATTTATAATATTTGAAGTATTGAATATCCCTGGGACGGTTTTACCTCCTGGATATTCACTGTGATTATTTTTATAAGCCCTTTATGTGGTGTCGCTGAGACGCCCGACTGTGGCATGCTTGTCATTTATTTACCTTATAAGCCCTTTATGTGGTGTCGCTCAGACGCTCGACTGTGGCATGTTGTTATTTATTTCCTTTATAATCCCTTTATGTGGTGTCGCTCAGACGCCCGACTGTGGCATGCTATTATTTATTTCCTTTATAAGCCCTTTATGTGGTGTCGCTCAGACGCCCGACTGAGGCATTCCTCTTTATTTACTAACCTTTTGAGGCGTCGCTTAAGACACCCGATCGGTGCATTTTATTATTAATATGTTATTGCATATTCATAAATAACCTGCTTGCATGCATCATAATTTTTATTATCTTTTGTGACTGATGTCGTGAGCATAAAAAATATTTCAGAACATCGTTGTTATATTATACCCGTGTTCATAATGTTTGCGAGTACATTCTAAGTACTCATTGGCTTGTCCCTGGCTATTGTCTTGGCCAGATTTCTTGCGCGGGGAGGAGCGACCGTGATGACAGCCCCGGAACCTAAGCAACGGTGATAGCAGCCCCGTGAAGATAGGAGTTAACCTGGTCAGCTGTTCCTGTGGGAAATGGAGTCCCATAGACGCTGATGATCCACAAACCGCTTCCGCCATCAACCACTAGAAACCATTTGTTGTACTCATAGGCCAGAATGGTCTTGTACTACATATTTTGCATTTTTGCTTGGGATATCTGTATCAAGTTGGTGCCTCATCAGCTAACAGTAATCCTGGGGCTGATGAGCACAAGGGCCATTTTCTGGAAATTAATACCCGGAAAATAGGTCGCCACAAACTTGGTATCAGAGCCAGGCTGACCATTGGCTAATCCTATCTTAGCCAGCTCGAATAACCTAGGTAAGCCAAACCACCAGACCTTAACCAAAACCCAGCCAAGCTTCTCGTGCAAGATAGCCACACAGTGACTCTGACACTTTTGATAGTCGGTGCCCAACCTATCAACCTAGCATGTCGATCACGTGCCAGTGACCGATGCGTATAACGTCTCATTCGCAAGCGTGCGAAGGAAGACTCCGTTCCCTTTTTCTAAAAAAGGGCACGCTAGCCCCAACCCAGCACAACACAGCCTCTACCTCAAACCGAGCCATAATGCCTAGCCCCGTCGTGCACAATGAAACCACAGCAACCAACCTTGGAGGTTTTGTGACCATACTCACAAACCTCACCGGTCGTGCCTATGCGTTAGAAGAGCCCCCAGAATATGTTGTGTACCAAGGACCCATGGGCGGTGAAAGCCATCAATTCTGGGCCATTGTGCACGTCTACGGTAGGGGTCTCTCGCCAGAACGCCCCTACAGGTTCACCGGAAGGACAACTTCCTTCGAGCCACAAGCCATCTAGCTAGCTGCTCGAGAGGCTATAGTTCAACTCCGGCAGTTGTCGCCCAGAGTTAACTGTCGCTCGTTCTACTACTACCCCAGGCGTGAAGGGTATGGTAGACCACCCCAAGTTGCCAACGGAGATCACGAGACGGATCCTGCATTGTTGCACCTAGTGCGCTATGTAGGTGCACTAGAGGCACTATTCAATCAAATCACCATTGATCTGATCGCAGCTCGTGGAGAGCTGGTTCGTCGAGCCCCAGCGAGAGGAGAAGACGAGCCCGACGCCGATAGCCCAGTCATGCTGTTCGGACAACCAATCAAGACCTTGATATCAGCCCTAGCCATCAACCAAGGTGCTTTGATGACCCCAGAGGTGCTTCGTCGCCTTTTGGGAGCACACTCCAACGGGATTGTGGCCAACAATCCCCGCGATGGTCATCATCGCTACCCTGACTCTGCAGCCCCTCCACCATCTCTGGCTAATTCCAACGGTGAGACCCGTGGAGAAACCTCGACATCCACAAGGCACGCCCGTTTGGATATAAACGAGGTAGACTAAGTCACCAAGTAGTGCCGAGTCTCAGTGTATCCTCGCCTTATAATCGTGTGACCTTGTGAATTAACGCAGAATGTTGTCGTGCTTCTGTTTTAGATAGTAACCTTGCATAGTTGTGTCAGCACGCAGTTGCATTTTTTCCGAGCACAACTACCAAGATCACCCCGACAACTCACACAGTGATACGCCACTTTGGTGAGATATGTATCTGTGACTTTGACCCCGACCCTTCGAGCTGAGCTGGCAAATTTATTACCTTTCACCATGGTAAATAACCAGCCCAGATGCTATATAAGAAGGCCACCTCGTGACCTTGCCAAGCACCCCTCACCTTGTGCACCACCCTCACAACCACTTCTTGCCATGCCGAGCCCTAGTATTTATCTGAGAACCCCTGATGCAACCCCGGGTAGTTTTGTCAAAAGATTGTGGGACTTTACCTGCAGTACCATGGGTTATACCCAGCCACCCCAGTACGAGCTGTTCAAATCAAGAATCACACCTTCCACCTTGAAATATTGGGCAACAGTACACATCCCTCCCGTAGACTCCAACCAAGACCCAACGGAAGTCTCCTTCGTGGGGAAATCTATGCCCACCCCACATATGGCCATAGAAGTTGCTGCTTACGAAGCACTCGCTTGCCTTCGATTCGCGGTACCCTATGCCAGCGAACGAGGGTATTATTACTTTCCGAGCCGTGCAGCACCCGGAGAAGTAACATCTTTTCCCGGTGGACGGATTGAGAGAGACCCAGTACTGGCCAACCTGGTCCAGTACGTCATCACTCAAGAACGTTTGACCCAGCAAGTAATGGGATATCTCCAGAGTCTCGCGAATTTAAATCCTCAGATCGCCATCGGCAGACCACTAAGGCCCGACCAGGAGAGACACATTCATCGGCTGATCAAGCCGCTTTCCCCGATAGAAGAGGAGTGCGTCCTAGTACCAGAGATGTTTTCTCGGGACCCCGTCCAGTTACCATTTGCATTATAGACATCGCTGCTATGTTTATTCTTGCAACTTTTACTTATGTGTTGTAACTTATGCGTGGTACCCCAAGTTTGTGCGGCGAGTAAATTATTTAGTTTCTCTTAATGTGAGTAGTTCTGTTGCGGTTTGACTCTAATATATTACTATTGTTCTCTCGCGAAAAATCCCATAGTGGGATTTCTTTTCCCTGAGTTGCTGCATCGTATATCTTCTCACGACGTGGATTATTTTATTTCACACAGCACCATGGCAGCAGACTCACAACCGCTCGAACACATACACTGCTTGCAAAAACACGTAACCGTGGAGTATTTGTTTTTCAAAACAGCTCTTAGCAAATCTCGAGGACGAGATTTTTTCTTAAGGGGGGTAGTGTTGTGACACCCCAAAATTTTAACCTTGTTTTATTAATTAAAATTTTGCCTAGAAACTAAAACTTATATTTTCTGTATTTCCTTCTGATTTCAGAACCACTCTTTTCTTTATTTTTATGGAGTTTTACCCCAAGTGAAATCTTTTCAATCATTGTTGGACTTATTTTTCCCTCTCAAATAAAACATTTCTTTATCAGTGGAATTAATTGCATAAATTTTTCCCTGATGCCTTATTTCTTGAAAATTGATTCTTCTAAGCTTCAAGGCCTCTTTTACACTACAACCATTTGATAAATTTATTTAAAAAATTGCACAAAAAATTGGAGATGTCATGTGATGTTTCTAAAACACTTTTATGCAAATATATATTTCATTCCTTGGATATTTTGAGTTCTACACCAAGTTTTCAAATCTGGTCCAGAGGACAGTTTTGCACTACAACCTATTTAAATATTTCTTTAAAACTTCTACCAAAATTTTGGGATGTCAGTGGTAGCATGCCATCCAACTTTATGCAAAAACCTAGTGATGTTCTTTGGAAATATTGAGTGTATCAACCTCTTTTTCATTCTGGTCCAACCTTGTGTTTTCTACTGCAACCCTATTTATTTTTGCCCTAGTGACCTTGTGCTTTATCCTACTTCTAGTCAACCCTGCAAAACCCCTAAGTCCAGGAGCATGCACCCTTTGGGACATTTTAGGGTTCATGTAATGAAGCCATTTACCTTCTGTCCAGAATTGGAGTTTTCCAAAACTTGCACTAGCAAGTTTCTTCATTTGGCAAACTAACCCCACCACCCTCTCTTGCATCTAAAGAGACCCCACTCTGGAAGATTTGACCATTTCAAGAAATGCCTAGGTGCATGTGGCATTCTGTCAAACACTTTATGGGCATGACCAGTTTTGACATGAGTTTTAGTTTGCACTATGAACTTGCTCCCCTCGCCTAACTACCTTGTCCAATAAACTCCTAGCTACCCCTAACCTAGGTCTGCAAATTCCCAGCTTCACCCGAGACCTCTAGCACGCCCTGGAATTTCGTCGAACGAGTGTCGTGCACACCCAGAGCGCGAGCAGAGCACGCGTTTTGCATGTGCCGCGCCCGAGCCGCCACGTCGCGCCCTTAGTTTTGCCCACACCACAGAGTCGCGCCACGCACTCTCCCTCTCACCAGAACACGCCAAGCAGCCCTGGTGCCCTGTAGCACCGCCGTCAGAGCCCTTGGTGGCACGCCGGCATCCGTAGCGCGTCTCTGCCAGGTCGGTGCCGCCCAAGCCATAGCCGCTTGCCACCTGCCCCTGGAACAACTCAGCCTCATCCTCTCGCGTGTCCTCTAGCTCTCGTCGCCGCCATGGCGCCTTGCCGCTACAGAGAGGCGGTTCGCCAGCGAGCTTATCCACGGCCGCGGCAAACTGACCTCGTTGCCCTATATAAGAGGGCCCCGAGCATGTTTCGTTCCACAGGCATCCTCAGAACACTCCCCTAGTTCTCCCGTGGCAGCCAATCGACCCGGGAAGGTCTTCTTCCCCATCTCCGGCAACCGCACCCGCCGCCACTGCCCCGGCCATTCCGGTGCAACCAGAGCCTCCCCCTCTCCACTCTCTTCACCAGGAGCTTCCTCTCCCCCTCGTGAATCCATCCCCCTGCTCGATTTTGATCGGGACTCACTGCGGGAGAAAAATCACTTTGCTCGATGACCACCGTCCGCTGTGAAGCTCGCCGCCGGCAGCTCCGTCCACCCCAGAGACTGTATCGACCACCGGAATGACCGTCTCAATCCCCTGAACCCACGGATGGCCTCCGTTTCCCGAACAGTGCCGCCATTCGCCGGCGAGCATCATCGGAGCTCCGCCTCTGCTCGGTCGGAGGAGGCGATGCGCGCGTGGACTGGTCAAACCTGACCAGTGGGCCAGGCGGGTCCACTGTCAGTGACCCAGTGCCGATCCACGCAGGCATAAGTGGAAACATAATTTTAGAATATGCCTTCGACGTGGTCAGTTCGAATCATTTTCTTTTTATTCTGTTTTATTTTTTTAAAACAGATTTTGACCACAGCTTTGATTGCTTATAACTTTTTAATGATAACTCCAAATGAAATGATTCCTTTTTCTACCTCTCCCAAATTTAATCTAGTTTATTTTAAGATTTATTTGAAAAAAATTCAAAACAAATTTTTGTGCTGTTTTGAATTTGTGTGTTAATTCAAATTTATTTAAAATAGGACTTTGGAGAGAGAGAAGAAAACTTTCAAAAGTTTTGGAGTGCACCCTGCCTTTCCACACCTTGAAGGCAAGCATTTTGAACCCTGGCATAATATTTTGCATGCATTATTTGACACGATTATGACATCACCTCAATACGTGGAACTCGTTACTTTATGTGGTGATGTGATCGTTTGCATGAATACAACAACAACAACAAAGCCTTTAGTCCCAAGCAAGTTGGGGTAGGCTAGAGGTGAAACCCATAAGATCTCGCAACCAACTCATGGCTCTGGCACATGGATAGCAAGCTTCCACGCACCCTTGTCCATAGCTAGCTCTTTGTCGATACTCCAATCCTTCAGGTCTCTCTTAACGGACTCCTCCCATGTCAAAATCGGTCGACCCCGCCCTCTCTTGACATTCTCCGCACGCTTTAGCCGTCCGCTATGCACTGGAGCTTCTGGAGGCCTACGCTGAATATGCCCAAACCATCTCAAACGATGTTGGACAAGCTTCTCCTCAATTGGTGCTACCCCAACTCTATCTCGTATATCATCATTCCGGACTCGATCCTTCCTCGTGTGGCCACACATCCATCTCAACATACGCATCTCCGCCACACCTAACTGTTGAACATGTCACCTTTTAGTCGGCCAACACTCCGCGCCATACAACATTGCGGGTTGAACCGCCGTCCTGTAGAACTTGCCATTTAGCTTTTGCGGCACTCTCTTGTCACAGAGAATGCCAGAAGCTTGGCGCCACTTCATCCATCCGGCTTTGATTCGATGGTTCACATCTTCATCAATACCCCCATCCTCCTGCAACATTGACCCCAAATACCGAAAGGTGTCCTTCCGAGGTACCACCTGGCCATCAAGGCTGACCTCCTCCTCCTCACAGCTAGTAGTACTGAAACCGCACATCATGTACTCGGTTTTAGTTCTACTAAGCCTAAACCCTTTCGATTCCAAGGTTTGTCTCCATAACTCTAACTTCCTATTTACCCCCGTCCGACTATCGTCAACTAGCACCACATCATCCGCAAAGAGCATACACCATGGGATATCTCCTTGTATACCCCTTGTGACCTCATCCATCACCAATGCAAAAAGATAAGGGCTCAAAGCTGACCCCTGATGCAGTCCTATCTTAATCGGGAAGTCATCGGTGTCGACATCACTTGTTCGAACACTTGTCACAACATTATTGTACATGCCCTTGATGAGGGTAATGTACTTTGCTGGGACTTTGTGTTTCTCCAAGGCCCCACCACATGACATTCCGCGGTATCTTATCATAGGCCTTCTCCAAGTCAATGAACACCATATGCAAGTCCTTCTTATGCTCCCTATATCTCTCCATAAGTTGTCGTACCAAGAAAATGGCTTCCATGGTTGACCTCCCAGGCATGAAACCAAACTGAATTTTGGTCACACTTGTCATTCTTCTTAAGAGGTGCTCAATGACTCTCTCCCATAGCTTCATTGTATGGCTCATCAGCTTAATTCCACGGTAATTAGTACAACTCTGAACATCTCCCTTGTTCTTGAAGATTGGTACTAATATACTCCGTCTCCATTCTTCTGGCATCTTGTTTGCCCGAGAAATGAGGTTGAAAAGCTTGGTTAGCCATACTATCGCTATGTCCCCGAGACCTTTCCACACCTCAATGGGGATACAATCAGGGCCCATCGCCTTGCCTCCTTTCATCCTTTTTAAAGCCTCCTTCACCTCAGACTCCTGGATGCGCCGCACAAAACGCATGCTGGTCTCATCAAAGGAGTCATTCAGTTCAATGGTAGAACTCTCATTCTCCCCATTGAACAGCTTGTCGAAGTACTCCCGCCATCTATGCTTAATCTCTTCGTCCTTCACCAAGAGTTGGCCTGCTCCGTCCTTGATGCATTTGACTTGGCCAATATCCCTCGTCTTCCTCTCCCGGATCTTAGCCATCTTATAGATGTCCCTTTCACCTTCCTTCGTGCCTAACCGTTGGTAGAGGTCCTCATATGCCCGACCCCTTGCTTCACCAACAACTCGCTTTGTGGCCTTCTTCGCCATCTTGTACTTCTCTATGTTGTCTGCACTCCTATCCAGGTATAGGCGTCTGAAGCAATCTTTCTTCTCTTTAAGCGCCTTCTGGACATCATCATTCCACCACCAGGTATCCTTATCTTCGCTTCTCCTTCCCCTGGACACTCCAAACTCCTCCGAGGCCACCTTACGAATGCAAGTCGCCATCTTCATCCACACATTGTCCGCATCCCCTCCTTCCTCCCAAGGGCCCTCCTTAAATACCCTCTCCTTGAACACCTGAGCTACCTCCCCCTTGAGCTTCCACCACTTCGTTCTAGCGACCTTGGCACGCTTATCCCGCTGGACACGAATCCGAAAGCGAAAGTCAGCAACCACCAACTTATGCTGGGGTACAACACTCTCCCCAGGTATCACCTTACAGTCTAGGCACGCACACCTATCTTCTCTTCTCGAGAGGACGAAATCAATCTGGTTAGAGTGTTGGCCACTACTAAAAGTCACCAGATGTGATTCTCTCTTTCTAAAGAGGGTGTTAGCTACAATCATGTTGTAGGCTAGAGCAAAGCTTAAGACATCTTCTCCTTCTTGATTCCTGATGCCATAGCCAAAGCCCCCATGCGCCCCTTCAAAACCTGTGTTAGATGTACCCACGTGGCCATTGAGGTCTCCTCCTATGAAGAGCTTCTCACCAATCGGTACACTCCTAACCATGTCTTCCAAGCCTTCCCAGAACTCCCTCTTGGTGTTCTCATTGTGGCCTACTTGCGGGGCATATGCGCTGATAACATTGAGAACCAAGTCCTCAGCTACCAGCTTGACCAGGATAATCCGGTCCCCACGTCTCCTGACGTCTACCACTCCATACTTGAGGCTCTTGTTGATCAAGATGCCTACGCCATTTCTGTTTGCAGCCGTCCCCGTGTACCGCAGCTTGAAGCCGGTATCCTCCACCTCCTTCGCCTTCTATCCTCTCCATTTGGTTTCTTGGACGCAAAGGATATCAACACCTCTCCTCACTGCTGCATCAACTAGCTCCCGAAGCTTCCCTGTCAGAGACCCTACGTTCCAGCTACCTAAGCGAATCCTCCTAGGCTCGGCTAGCTTCCTTAACCTTCGCACTCGTCGGGTCAAATGCGAAGACCCTTGCTCATTTTCCACTACATCCGGGCGCCGATGTAGCGCGCCACTAAGGATGCGACGACCCGATCCTCGCTCACTTGCCACCGTATCCGGATCAAGATACGGCGCGCCACTTGGGGGGTGACGGCCCGGCCCTTGCCCATTTTCCACCACACCTGGGTTCCGATGTGGCGCGTCGCTGAGAGGGTTACGCCCCAACGAAAATCTTTTGGGTTTCATCTCCATAAGAGTGGCTGAGTTTTTGCGTTGGCTCGCCAAGCCTATCACAACCCTCCTCCTTTACCCGGGCTTGGGACCGGCTATGTTGAGACAACATAGGCGGAGTTGGAAATTTCCTTGCTGTTGGAAATGGACATGCTTGTGATAGTGATCATCCTCGTATGCCTTTCATGCCTACCGGAAGGAAAACGGGAAAGTCTCTGTCTTGGGTAGACCTGAGCTTGTCCCTAGTTTCTCGTCAAGACGAGTGTGTCCGGCATGGCATGAGGGGTATGATGAGTGGTGATTCTGTCTGTTGGATGAAATATACTCGTTATGCTAATCTTGCAGGGAATACTTAAACCTCCTGAGTCGACCATAGATCGAGTCTTGTTCCAGTAACCCCCATACTTGTTTCATACTACCACTTGTCTCTACAACAAGTAGGGTACGGTTCAGTAAGTCGTCAACCCCTTTCTAGCACACACCGTACAGAGAGGCCATGGTGGAAGATACCGGTTGTAGCTGGTAGGCAGGCCACCTGGTCCGGGGGCATGGGTGTTTCCGGTTGAGACCGAGAGGGGAGGCCACCCCTTAGAGCGCGTGATATAAATTTGATCCCATGCTACGCGAGGTTGTAGCCTCCCCACTTAGAGTTTTGCTTGACAGGCGTCGTGGGTGATTCCAGACACCGGTAAGTTAAGCTGGTGTGTGCAAGTTAGGTGTGTTTTCAACTAAAAGGCGGTAGACAGAATTAGTCCCGATGGACTAAAGGAATCCTTTACCCGTGGGTAAAGAGTACACCCTCTGCAGAGATTAAACCTATTCGAATAGCCGTGTCCATGGTTAAGGATTACAGTCCGGGATGGGTCAAGTGTCGGTCTTAGTGTCGGTCTTCGCAGGAGAAACTGTTAAACCAGAACTGGGATCACGACTTGAGACTTGCGATGATTATGATTATTATTATTATGGACTAACCCATTTATAATATTTGAAGTATTGGATATCCCTGGGACGATTTTACCTCCTGGATATTCACTGTGATTATTTTTATAAGCCCTTTATGTGGTGTCGCTGAGACGCCCGACTGTGGCATGCTTGTCATTTATTTACCTTATAAGCCCTTTATGTGGTGTCGCTCAGACGCCCGACTGTGGCATGTTGTTATTTATTTCCTTTATAATCCCTTTATGTGGTGTCGCTCAGACGCCCGACTGTGGCATGCTGTTATTTATTTCCTTTATAAGCCCTTTATGTGGTGTCGCTCAGACGCCCGGCTGAGGCATTCCTCTTTATTTACTAACCTTTCGAGGCGTCGCTTCAGACACCCGATCGGTGCATTTTATTATTAATATGTTATTGCATATTCATAAATAACCTGCTTGCATGCATCAGAATTTTTATTATCTTTTGTGACTGATGTCGTGAGCATAAAAAATATTTCAGAACATCGTTGTTATATTATACCCGTGTTCATAATGTTTGCGAGTACATTCAAAGTACTCACTGGCTTGTCCCTGGCTATTGTCTTGGCCAGATTTCTTGCGCGGGGAGGAGCGACCGTGATGACAGCCCTGGAACCTAAGCAACGGTGATAGCAGCCCCACGAAGATAGGAGTTAACCTGGTCAGCTGTTCCTGTGGGAAATGGAGTCCCATAGACGCTGATGATCCACAAACCGCTTCCGCAATCAACCACTAGAAACCATTTGTTGTACTCATAGGCCAGAATGGTCTTGTACTACATATTTTGCATTTTTGCTTGGGATATCTGTATCAAGTTGGTGCCTCATCAGCTAACAGTAATCCTGGGGCTGATGAGCACAAGGGCCATTTTCTGGAAATTAATACCCGGAAAATCGTTCGCCACATGTACAGGCTCAGTTACACTCGAAGTGGTCTTCGGATCCCCGGATAATTTCCGAAGCGAGGAGTTAATCTTTGACATAGTCCCGTTCCGCAGTGGCTATCACGCCCTTCTCGGGCGAACCGCATTTGCAAAGTTCAATGCGGCGCCACACTACGCATACCTGAAGCTCAAGATGTCAGGCCCTCGAGGAGTCATTACGGTCAATGGAAACACCAAACGCTCTCTCCGAACGGAGGAACATACGGCGGCCCTCGCGGCGGAAGTACAAAGTAGCCTCTCAAGGCAATTCTCCAGTCCGACTACTAAACGTCCGGACACCGTCAAGCGCGCCCGGAGTAACCTACAAAAGGACCGCCTGGCATGTTCCAAGCAAGCGTAGTAGTGCGTCCCCAATCCCGGCCTTCGCAAAATTGCGAAACCAGTACTACACGTACATAACTACGCCCTAGAAACACCATGGGCATAAGGGGAGGGGCACAACCATGGCACGCCCAACAGGCGGCTCAACCGCACTAGGGGCTCCAAATTTTGTCATTTCTTTTCTCTTACTTTCAGGACTCCATTCTCCGGAAGGCCTGTCCGGTAGTACAATCGCCGAACACACGATGCAACAGCCAGGGAGGTAGCAAGCTACGTCGAATGTCCAGGTGGTCTCTTTAACGAGCTAAATACCTGTCTTACATAAAGTCCCGCAGCATGCCCCTGGAGGGGGACATGTCAAATAATCCCATCCCTTGCTTATCTCACTATTTGTATCGTTCTGCTTTCACAACAGCCTTTTAATAAACAATAAATAGCTCCTATCTATTATTGCATTCATTTTTATGTAAATATGTTCAGTTATGACATTATGCAACCGTACACTTTGGTACGACCAATACACCAGGGGCTTAAGTACCCCAGAATATGGTGTGAGAAGACCGAACACTCTCACGAGTGCGGCACCCCGAACTTATAGCATTATATGCATCGGCTCTGAATCATGTCTTGGGTTAATAGTTGGTTTTGCCCGGCTCCCATGTTTTGGTACCTTACATTCTGCTATATCGGCTAAGGTAGCGCTGGGAGAACTACTGCGATTGTGCCCCAGTTGAGCTGGGTTAAGCACCTCAGTAGAGAAAGCTAAAACTGACCGTCATGATAGGGCGATAGTCGGTCGCTGTTTGAGAGGTTTTTCGAGTCCCTAAAGACTTATGACGCTTAGAGCGAGGAGCTGGCTTTGTCCGGCCTAGGCGTGGATAGCGCCCCGAACTCAGTCTTCCGAATACTAGGGGCTTCGCCGAAATTTAAAATTATAGAATTCTATGGCTAAGTGAGAGTGATAAAGCATTATAGTCCGATTGCCTTGTTCGTTGTGCTGAGAGCCTCCCTCGAAGGACCCAAGAATGGGAACAAGAGCGCTCAGGTTTATGACGAACACCCCAGCACTCGTGGCATGGGGGTAGAAGCTGACGACTTGCATCTCTCAGATTTAATAAATAGCTGCACAGAAGGTAATATTTTAAATTCAAAAGTGTTGCTTAGTGCATATGAACAAGTTTTCAGCGACAGGATAAACACGAGCGAGTTTACTCAAAAATTAAATCCTTGGAACACTCGTTCGCCACAAGGCGGGCACCCTTCAGGACGCCCTCATAATACATCTCGGGCCTGCGATGCTCCTTCCCCTCCGGTGGCCCATCTGTCACCAGCTTCTCAGCATCCAGCTTGCCCTAGTGCACTTTAGCACGGGCAAGGGCCCTATGGGCGCCTTCGATGCATACGGAGCACTTGATGACTTCAAGCCGTGGACAGGCATCCACCAGCCGCCTCACCACCCCAAAGTAGCTCCCAGGCATGACCTCCCCAGGCCATAGCCGTACTATTAGGCCCTTCATGGCCTGTTCGGCTACCTTATGGAGCTCGAGCAGCTGCTTCAGCTGGTCGCTCAAGGGCACCGGGTGTCCGGCCTCAACATACTGGGACCAGAACACCTTCTCTGTCGAGCTCCCTTCCTCGGCTCGGTAGAATGCGGCAACATCGGACACACTGCGGGGCAGATCTGCGAATGCTCCTGGAGAGCTCCGGACTCGGGTAAGTAACAAGTAATTTACTTTCACGTGCTTGCTTTGCATAAAGAATGCCTTACCCGCCGCTATCTTTTTCATCGCATCAATCTCCTGGAGGGCTTTTTGGGCTTCGGCCTTGGCAGATTTGGCGCTTTCAAGTGTCGAGGCAAGCTCGGACTCTTGAGTCTTAGAGTCAAGCTCTAAACTCTCGTGTTTCTTCACAAGAACATTGAGCTCTTGCCGCACCTCCGCCACCCACGCCTCTTGTTTCTCTCGCTCAGTGCGCTTCACGGCTGCACTGTCTTCGGCCTTGGACAGCGCTTCCTTCAGGGTCGCCACCTCGGTTGTGGCCCCTGTAAACACTCATGTTGGTCCTGTCATTATTTGCAACCAGGTATTTTTATATACTTACATAAGGTACTACTTACCTTCCTTGTCCTCGAGCTGCTTCTTGGCAAGGCCGAGCTCGTTCTCGGACCACTCGAGGCTCTTCTTCAATGCATCGACCTCCGCAGTCAGTGCGGCAGAGGTCAGCAGCGCAGCCTGCATTCCCATATTGACATACTTATGTTAGACTCCTGCGTATATCTTTTTAGATCCTCAGTCCGGCTTTTCTTTCCGAACACCAAACTGAGCATCAGGGGCTACTGTTTATGCGGTAATATTTTGACATATCTTAAATACGTACCTCAAAGCCTGTTAGAAGGCTGCCACAGGCTTCTGTCAGCTCGCTCTTCACGGACTGAACCTTCTGGATCACCGCACTCATAATAGTTCGGTGCTCCTCGTTGATGGAGGCGCCGTTAAGCACCTCCAGCAAGTTATCTGGTGCCTCCGATTGGACGGAGGTCACCGGCGTCTCAGGCTTGCCCTTCTTACTACGGGGCCGCCTGCCGGATTCCAGAACCACTGAGGGTTCCGGTGCGGTGTCCGGCCCAGGGCCGGACTTAGAACCCTCTGGGGTTTCATCCCCTTTGTGCCTGGAGTCCGGGAGGTCGCCTTGCGGCGCCTCTAGGACCACCTCCTCCTGGCTTAGCCCCTTTTGGGACTCCACCTCGGCATCATTCGTAGGGCGAGGGGAGGTAGCCGTCGAGAGTGAAAGACTATTCACATCCGACGAATCCAGGGAGCCGCTCGATGAAGCATCGAGCCGAGCCTTGGGCGGACTACATAATTATATTCGGCGTCAGAAGGTACTGTGCGATAAAGGAACGCCATGAGTTATTCTGGTATCCGGATACTTACGATGTTGCCAGGGGTTTGGCCCTGGATGGCCACTCCTCTCTGCCGTCTTCGGCGTCGGTGGTGTAGTCCGGAAGAAGGGCCTTTCCCCTTCTTGGACCCTCCGGCCTCCCTAGTTGGGGCGGCCTTCCTTTTCTTTCCTTCCCCCATTGGAGGGGGGTAGGCTTCTTCTTCCTCCCCCTCGTCTTCGGAGAGGAGTGCGCTTCGGGATCGTCGGGCGATGAGTCCAACACCACCAGGCGCTGGGAACTCTTTCGAGTTCCCGTGGCCTTCTTCTCCGGCACCACGTGAGGTGCCGAGACCAGGAGCTTCATCAAGCGTGCATCAGCTGGGCCTTCGAGCAAAGGAGCCAGACAGTCAATCCGTCCGGACATGTTCTTCCAGTCCTATCAAAGGAGCGGGAGCTTAGATCCCGCATAGAGTCAAACTATGGAAAACAGGTGTCCTGTAAAGGGTAAAACAAGCTTACTACGCTGGCTTGGCGCTTCACGCAGAATCCGCGATCCTCGGTAATGGAAGGGGGAACCTCGGAGCTCTTGAATAGCACCTTCCAGGCGTCTTTGTGCGTTGTATCGAAGAGCCTGGACAAAGTTTGGTGCTGGGCTGGGTCGAACTCCCACAAGTTGAAAGCCCGTCGTTGACACGGGAGGATCCGGCGGAAGAGCATGACCTGGACTACGTTGACAAGTTTAACCTTCTTGTCCACCAGGTTTTGGACGCAGGTTTGGAGTCCGGTCACCTCTTCCGGCCCGTCTCTTTCCAGGAGGTGAGCCGTGTGGGGATGCCAGATTGGAATTCGGGGGCCACTTCCCATTCAGGGTCACGCGGCTCAGTGATGTAGAACCACCCCGATTGCCACCCTTTGATGGTTTCCACAAAGGAGCCCTTGAGCCATGTGTGTTGGGCATCTTGCCCACCATGGCGCCTCCGCACTCTGCTTGCCGGCCGCCCACAACCTTCGGCTTGACATTGAAGGTCTTTAGCCATAAGCCGAAGTGGGGCTTGGTGTAGAGGAAGACCTCGCACACGACGATGAACGCCGAGATGTTGAGGATGAAGTTCGGGGCCAGATCATGGAAATCCAGGCCATAGTAGAACATGATCCCCGGACAAATGGGTGGAGTGGGAAGCCCAGTCCACGGAGGAAATGGGGGAGAAACACCACATCTCATGGGGCCTGGGGGTGGGGATGAGCTGCCCCTCATCCGGGAGCCGGTGCGCGATATCGTTGGACAAATATTCGGCTTTCCTCAACTTTTTGATGTGCCCCTCCGTGACGGTGGAGGCCATCCACCTGCCTCCCGCTCCGGACATGGTTGGAGAAGGTTGAGGTGGGAAGTGCAGACTTGGGCGCTGGAGCTCGAGTGCACGGAAATGGATAAGCAAAGGAGGAAGAAGGCGTAGATGGAAAGGGTGGATCCTTATCCGCTTATATGGGCGGACGAAAGTATGTACCCCCACCAGCCTGGTAAAACTCGCTTATCTCCCAAGCGCCGTGATTAATGGCACGGTTGGGTTACCCACGCCCGTATTGATGAGAATCCCGGAATAAGGGGACACGATCTCTGCTTTGACAGGACGTGCCAAGGAAACTGCCTTGCTAAACGCGCTGAGGTGGGACAGTAAAACGATTCGAATAAAGGCTTGGCCGTGGCATGATGTCACACTACGGAATACGTCAGCAGATTAGATTTGTACAAATATTATTCTCTCTACGGTGGTATGTGGAACTTATTTTGCAGAGCCAGACACTATCCTTGTGTTCAACATCTTCTATGAACTATTCGGAGGAGGAACCCGCCTTGCAATGCCGAAGACAATTTGCGCGCCGGACTCGTCGTCGTTGAAGCCTGGTTCAGGGGCTACTGAGGGAGTCCCGGATTACGGGGTGTCCAAATGACCGGACTATAACCTTTGGCCGGACTCCTGGACTATGAAGATACAAGATTGAAGACTTCGTCCCGTGTCCGGATGGGACTTTCCTTGGCGTGGAAGGCAAGCTTGGCGATACGGATATGTAGATCTCCTCCCATTGTAACCGACTCTGTGTAACCCTAGCCCTCTCCGATGTCTATATAAACCGGAGGGTTTTAGTCCGTAGGACGAACAACAATCATACCATAGGCTAGCTTCTAGGGTTTATCCTCTCTGATCTCGTGGTAGATCTACTCTTGTACTACCCATATCATCAATATTAATCAAGCAAGAGTAGGGTTTTACCTCCATCGAGAGGGCCCGAACCTGGGTAAAAACATCGTGTCCCTTGTCTCCTGTTACCATCCTCCTAGACGCACAGTTCGGGACCCCCTACCCGAGATCCGCCGGTTTTGACACCGACACCACCCTTTATTCCATAGTCCATAAAAGCTTTACCCAAAACTTGAAAACTTCACAACACAAAACTCAACAGGAAATCTTATAAGCTCCATTAGTGAAAGAAAACAAAACCACCACATAGGGTACTGCAATGAACTCATTCTTTATTTATTTTGGTGTTAAACCTACTGTATGCCAACTTCCTTATGGTTTATAAACTAATTTATTAGCCATAGATGCATTGTAATAAGCAAACAACACACGAAAAACAGAATCTGTCAAAAACAGAACAGTCTGTAGCAATCTGTAACTAACTCAAACTTCTGGAACTCTAAAAATGCTACCAAAATAGGACGTACTGGAAAATTTGTTTCTTGATAAGCATCAAAAAGAATCAATGTAAAATCACGTTTCTGGGATTTATTGATTTTTTTCTCGTGAGTGCAAAGTTTATGTTTTTCAGCAGAATCAAATCAACTATCATCATAGTTTATCCTATAGGTTCTACTTGGCACAAACACTAAACAAAAGATAAAAACACATCTAAACAGAAAGTAGAAACAAAATTTAACACTAAACAGGAACAAAAACAAAAAACATAAAGAAAATTGGGTTGCCTCCCAACTAGCGCTATCGTTTAACGCCCCTAGCTAGGCATAAAAGCGAAGATAGATCTAAGTGGTGCCATCTTTGGCACTTGATAAAGAAAAAGAGGATCTCCTTTCTATGGCATTCATCCTTCTATTCAAGGTAACAACATTGCCATTAATGGATGAAGTAATATTAAGCATGTTACAGAAATTTGCATCTAAGCTAGACTTCATTTCTTTGATAATTTCATTTTGATAAAAGCACAAGAGAGTAGTTGATTCAACTTTATCATTTAAAGGTTGTCCAAATATGATTTTCACTTTTTCATAGGTATCTATAGCATCCCCTTCAAGAAAACCTACTTCAAAAATAGAATCTAGAACTTGTTTGAAAGAAGCGGGCAAGCCAACATAGAAACTTTTTAAGTAAACATCAATTTGATATTGTGGCACATAGCTAGCCCGAATCCTTAATAACCTAGCCCAAGCATCTTTTAAAGATTCATCAAGCAAATAGCAAAACATTCCGTAGTCATCTTCATCAAAATCATTTAAGCTCTCATTGATGACTCCGGTGGGTCTTTCTATAGTGTCATTATTCATGAGCTTAGAGAGGATAGAGGGGTTATCCAAGGCACTAGAGCTCGGGAGAAAACCCTTAGTTCTTTTTGACTCGGCCATGGCAAAGGAAGGCAACGGAAAAGAGAGAAGGAGATTGGGAAAGAGAGGGCGAATAAAACGGAAAGGGTGAAGTGGGGGAGAGGAAAATGAGAGGCAAATGGAAAATAATGTAAATGCAAGGGAGATGGGTTTGTGATGGGTACTTGGTATGTCTTGACTTGAGCGAAGACCTCCCCGGCAACGGCGGCAGAAATCCTTCTTGCTATGTCTTGAGCTAGCATTGGTTTTCCCCGAAGAGGAGAGGGTGATGCAGCAAGTGTAGCGTAAGTATTTCCCTCAGTTTTGAGAACCAAGGTATCAATCCAGTAGGAGGCTCCTCAAAAGTCCCACGCACCTACACAAACAAACTGAGAACTCGCAACCAACGCAATAAAGGGGTTGTCAATCCCTTCACGGACACTTGCGAAAGTGAGATCTGATAGAGATAGAATGATAAGATAATATATTTTTGGTATTTTATAATATAGATGCAAAAAGTAAAGATGCAAATAAAAGTAGATTGAAAGCAAATATGATAAGAGATAGACCCGGGGGCCATAGGTTTCACTAGAGGCTTCTCTCAAGATAGCATAAGTATTACGGTGGGTGAACAAATTACTGTCGAGCAATTGATAGAAAAGCGCATAGTTATGAGATTATCTAGGCATGATCATGTATATAGGCATCACGTCCATAACAAGTAGACCGACTCCTGCTTGCATTAACTACTATTACTCCACACATCGACCGACTCATGCCTGCATCTAGAGTATGAAGTTCATAAGAACAGAGTAACGCATTAAGCAAGATGACATGATGTAGAAGGATAAACTCATGCAATATGATATAAACCCCATCTTGTTATCCTTGATGGCAACAATACAATACATGTCATGCAACCCTTTCTGTCACTGGGTAAGAACACCGCAAGATTGAACCCAAAGCTAAGCACTTCTCCCATGGCAAGAAAGATCAATCTAGTAGGCCAAACCAAACTGATAATTCGAAGAGACTTGCAAAGATAACTCAATCATACATAAAAGAATTCAGAGAAGATTCAAGTATTATCCATAGATAAATCTGATCATAAACCCACAATTCATTGGATCTCGACAAACACACCGCAAAAAGAGATTACATCGAATAGATCTCCACAAGAGAGGGGGAGAACATTGTATTGAGATCCAAAAAGAGAGAAGAAGCCATCTAGCTAATAACTATGGACCCATAGGTCTGTGGTAAACTACTCACAACTCATAGGAGGGGCAAGGATGTTGATGTAGAAGCCCTCCATGGTCGATTCCCCCTCCGGCAGAGTGTCGGCGAAGGCTCCAAGATGGGATCTCGCGGATACAAAAGGTTACGGCGGTGGAAATTGTGTTTCGTGATGCTCCTGGATGTTTTCGGGGTACGTAGGTATAGATAGGAGGAAGAAGTACGTCGGTGGCCGCCCGAGGGGCCGACGAGACAGGGGGCGCGCCCTACAGGGGGGCGCGGCCCCCTATCTCGTGGGGTCCTCGGGAACTTCTTGACTTGCACTCCAAGCTCTCCGGATCTTGTTCGTTCCAAAAATCACGCTCCCGTAGGTTTCATTCCGTTTGGACTCCGTTTGATATTCCTTTTCTTCGAAATACTGAAATAGGCAAAAAAACAGCCATATGGGCTGGGCCTCCGGTTAGTAGGTTAGTCCCAAAAATGATACAAATGTGTAAAATAAAGCCCATAAACATCCAAAAGGGGTAATATAATAGCATGGAACAATCAAAAGTTATAGATACATTGGAGACGTATCAGGTACTGCCGACCCTGCGGAGTTCCTCTAGCTCTACGAGCTGGGCATCGAGGCGGCCAACGGGGACGAAAAGGTCATGGCGAACTGGTTTCCCATGGCGCTCAAGGATGGCGCCCACACCTGGCTCCTAAACCTGCCTCCCAGCACGATCTCCTCCTGGGATGAGATGCGCAATTGCTTCATCGCCAACTTCCAAGGCACTCGCGACCGGCCCCCGGTTATCAGTGACTTGCGCCGCATCAAGCAACAGCCAGGAGAGACCCTGCAAAAGTACATCCAGCGCTTCAACAACTCTCGCCTCAAGATCCCCAGGGTGACTGAGGAAGCCATCATCTCAGCCTTCTCCGATGGCGTCCGCGACATCAAGATGAAGGAGGAACTAGCGATCCATGAAGACATGTGCACATCTCTGGGGCTGCTCAACCTGGCGACCAAGTGCGCTAGGGCTGAGGAAGGGCGCCTCTCCCTCCTCGAGCTTCCAGCTGCTGATCCAGAAGAGAAGAAGCCCAAGGCCAAGGACGTGAAGCGCAAAGGAACGGCTATGCTCGCAGCGGAGTCAGACACCAAGCGAGGCAGAGATCAGCCAGAGTCATCCAAGGGCAGCCGGTACTGCGTATACCACGACCTTCACACCCACAACACCAACGAATGCCAAGAGCTCAGGGCTGTGCGAGATGGACGTATCGGCAGACGCCCAGAGCGCAACGATTGGGGCTATGGTCGAGGAGGAAGAGGTGGAGGACAATGGGAAGACCGTGGCCCTCGCCAAGGGTGTCGTGACCGGCCTTGCGAGGACCGCTGGCAGGACCAGCCTCGTGAGGGAGGTTGGAGGGATCAGCCTCGTGAGGATCGCCCGCAAGGCAACACAGGCCTCCCTCCTCTGCCACCACCACCAAGGAGGAATGAAGACCGCATCAATACGAGGGGGCTGGGGGCTTCCAGGAGCCGCGCGCAATCGCTTGCATCCTGGGCGGAGCTCAAGCCCCAGCCACTCAGTGCATCTTCAAGCAGTTTGCTCGTGAGGTGAATGTTGTCCTCCCCAAGCTTGAGGCCACGCGCCCTCTTAGGTGGTCCACATGTGCCATCACGTTCAGCTCGGCGGATCAGCTCAAGTGTGCAACAACAGCTGGGGTCCTCCCAATGCTCTGTTCCCCAGTCATCAGCAATGTGCAGGTCACCAGGACCCTCATCAATGACGGAGCAGAACTCAACGTCCTATCCGTCGAGACGTTCAACAATCTCCAAGTGCCATATGATCAGCTTCAGCCGACCAAGCCTTTCTCAGGAGTAACTGATGGTTCCACCGTTCCAATAGGGCAGGTTCGCCTTCCTGTCACCTTTGGGCAGCGCAACAACTACCGCACTGAGCTCATTGACTTCAACGTCGCCCACATTCACCTGCCGTACAATGCCATCCTCGGGTACCCAGCTCTGGCCAAGTTCATGGCAGTGACTCACCACGGCTACAACATCCTCAAGATGCCAGGAAGCGGTGGGGTCATCACGGTCCCCTGTGAAGAGAAAGATGCAGTGTGCTCCCTTGAGCGCGCCTTCCAGGCCGCGTCGATCGAAGACCCGGACACCAAGAGTGGAAACCTCCCAGGAGCAGCCCCCAAGAAGAAGAAGACATCACCTGGTTCAAGGCCTCAGGAGGCAGGCACCCCCAGAGGCGTTGCGTCAGGATCCGCGCTCGTTCAAGGGGTGCCACCCTCTGTCGCATAGGAAGGCGCGCCCGGCGCCCTCCTCGGGCAAGGCTCGGGGGCTCTCTCCTGGAGGGCCACCGACTTTGCCAAGGTCACGAGGGAGGAGCTCGGGCACCACTTGGAGGCGTGCTTCAAAGCACATTTCCCTCAGGAAGGTATGAGGCAAGGAGGGCCCAACCCTCAGGAGTTCATCGCAAGGAACACTCAGGAGCTTCAGGAGTCAAGAGTCATGTGCGGCAGCTGCCGCTTACCCGCCGTAGCCCCCCATCCAGGCGAGGATGGTGGGCTGCGCGTCTGCATCGACGTGCTAGGGCTCAACCGAGCCGCATCTCAGGAGCGCCTCTGCCCCTCGTGTGTGGGACGTTGCGAGGGTCCACCTCATAGCTCGCATGCCTCTCGGCCTGTCGAACGCGGCCGCTGCTCATCAGCGCCTGCTGAGGAGCATTCTAGAGGCTCAGGAGGTCAGGCTTCACGCGGTCCTGGCAGAGATGGGGATGGTGCTCGAGAATCCGCCTGTGCACCCGGAGCTTCCCGAGGCTCGTGAGGATCGGCTCCTTCACCCCACATCGTCAGCTACTCCGCCCCTCGCTCTGCAAAAGTATCAGGTGACTTTGTTTTAGTTTTCACTTCAGCTGGGAGCGCCCACAGGGCTGCATCATTCCCAGGTCGGGTGGGTCCGTCCCTGTGGCATGTATCCATTTTATTTATGTTCTTTGCTTGCCTTGTTGGGGGCGCCCCTCGGGCTGCATCATCCCCGAGTCGCTCGGGCCTGACCCAGTGGCGTTTGCTTTTTCCGCATCTATCTAAATGGATTTGCTCCTTCAGGATTGGCCTGCTTGAGAGATTCGCCTGCTCGACTGACACCTACCTTGGAGCCGGTCGCTCTGGCACGGCGCTTGCGCATGGGTCCGTCCCTGCAACACCGACAAATCTGAGTGGCTGAGCTCTGGCCGCGGCGGCCCCGCATAGCGCCACCTCACCAGGCCCTCAGTGCCCCCAATCACTCCCTCGGAGCAACCAATGGTTGGCTGGCAATCGTAATGGCAGACCCTATTTTCCCTCGTTATTGGCATGCAGGACCCGCTTCAGGAGTAATGTTGGGAGCGTCGCGAGCTTTCTCTCCCTCTCTCCCACACGATCCGCTCGCGCGTTAAAAGGGGGGCACCTGAGCATCGCGACTCATGGGCTCTTACTGGCTCTCCAGCCCTCACCCCCTGGCCTTGACCCACGGTATCGCGACCTGTCATACCAGCGGCGGCTGAGCTCGCTCGAGGGCCGGGAGGTAGAGCATGAAGGAAAGTGCGGGGAAGAGGGAAGAAGCTCGTGAGGACCTAACCCAGCAACACCCCAGTTGCCGCCACGCAGGCCCGGCACCTCGCCGAAGAACTACTCCAAACCTACGAGATAAGTGACGCAAAAGCTAAATCGACTCAACGCTAAACCCTCGCCTACTGCAGCTCTGTCACGGCAACGTTGCCTGCCTTTCTCGCCCAGCAGAGGCTGCTTGAGCGCTAAAGGGGACCTCCCGAGCATCGCGCCTCGGGGGCTCTTACTGGACCTTGGGCCGCTCACCTCCTGGCCTTGACCACGGCATCGCGACCTGGCATACCAGCGACGGCTGAAGCTTGCCTGGGGACCGGGACCTGTCAGCGTAGAGCACCAGGCCCTCGCGAGGAAAGAAAGGGGGAGCTGGGCCGGGGCAGAGCGCGCCTCTCGCATTAATTCATGATAAGGATGTACAATTCACAAAAGACATGGCAGGCGCCTTACATACCCCCGCGGGGGTGTCATTTTGATTCCTCACAGGCAACAAAAGGTGCTAAGGAGTGATAACTACGCGCGCCCCACCAGGAGACACCATCATCAACAGTGGGTCGTCAAGCGCCGGCGCCGACCCCATCCAGATCAGCTGCGCCGACGGCCTGATGCAGCCGCCCTGCTCCGGGCACGACGCGAGCTCGGGGGCTCGTAGCTATCATCGCTTGTTTTCGGAGTCGCGTGAAGCTCGGCGGAGTCGCTGGACCCTCTGGTTCCTCCGCTGCTGCCTGAGGAGCTGCTAGGGAAGCGGTAGGCAGGCCCGGTCCTCGCCACTCCGATGCCCCGGCCGCCTTCCTTGGGGCAACACTCCAGCCGGTGTCCTTCCGCGTCGAAGACCTTGAAGAACATCAAGGAGGTGCCATCGTATTTGAGATGAATTACGAGGGCACCCCCTGTCTGGCAAGCCCGGGCAATCTCGCCCTAGCCTCGGGTCATGAAGACCTTGCCCAGGGCGACAACCTCGACCTCCGCCTCGGTCGCGGGGGTGCTGCAGTCGGCGTGCTGCAGCCAGAGCTCCCGAGGCCCCCTCGGCGGTATCTCGAAGGCAAAGGAGGGAGGAAGGCAGATCCAAGATCGAGGAGGCATGGCGGCATGAAGCACAAGCTCGCGAGAGGATCCCTTGGCATGGACTCCAGGGGGGACGACGCGCACCGCCATAACTCACCGGCGTCGATGGCGGCACCGACGGTGGCGCTTGGCACATTCTTCTCTAGGGCCCTCGATCCGGGCGTACAAGGGCAGCAGAAACCCCGGTGGTGGCCGCTCATACCAAGGCCTCGACGCTCCTGCCGAGCACCCTCATCTCGGTGGCAGGGGCTAGCCGTTTCTTCGGCGGAAGTGGGTCGGGACCCTCTCGGGGGGCCTTTCCCTTCTCTTCTGCAGAAATCGGCGGATCGGCGCCATTGGCGTAAGGTGGAGCAAGGGCGAGGAAGAAGAAGAAAGGGAGTAGCATGAAGGAATGAACAGCGGGGGCTCTCGCCCTCCCATACTTATAGTCCGGAGGAGGCCAACCGTCGTCCACCACTATCTCACGTAATCATGACCCATTTTTTCATATAGGGGCTTGTTAGGTCGTGCAGTTGCCAAGGCATCATGGGGAAGCAGAGACGCCCACGCCCAATCAATCGCCACGTGGCACCCAAGGCCACAGGCTATTGGGGCCCGCAGCGCTTCGCACTTGCCCCTTTGCTTCTCTGCTAAGCCAAGTCCGGGCGCGCCTTGGGCCCGGTGGCTACTGTCGGCGTTCTGGGAATGGGGGTCCCCAGACTTGCCTGCCTGCGGCATGGCTCAAGCGGAGGCCTCGTGCAGCCCAGCTTCATCAGCTCAGGCTCAAGACCCTCGCGAAGGGACAAGCCTAGTGGGGCGGACGACAGGAAGCTTCCTCAGGAGCAGCCTTGTCAGGCAGGCTCGCGAGGAGGCGGAGAGATCAAGGCAGGGTACCTCGCGAGGTGCCCATGACACAAGCCATGACGATCGAGACCAGGCGGGCGCCGACCTGCGCAGTGTCCTTGTTTCCCCTTCGGTGCAAAGGGGGCAAGCACAGGCCAAGGCATCAGGCAAAGGTTACCGTTTCGGTGCAACAAGACCAAGACCGGTCGGACGGCAGGATGGAGGTCACCGTGGAGCCCATGACGGCGTCACCGTTAGAGTCTTTGGCAGTCGAAGACCAACTTTGGTCAGGATAACTGTACTAGATGTTCCCCTTCAAAATGGCCTATTTTTGGCGCCCTTCCCGCTTATTATTTGGGAAGAGGCCCAGGGCCTCCCTCTATAAATAGAGCTAGCCACCACAGGGCAGAGAGGGAGATTTTTGGATAGACTAAGGATCCGGATTTTTGGGTAGACTAGAGCGAGAAGCGACTGAACTCACCCAAGCAGTTCACCGCACCAGCTCAAGAACACCCCTCACGAGGCTATTCTCCCTTTGTACTATTCATCATCAGCCCCTGAGGTCATCCACCACACCACAAACTAGAGTAGGGTATTACACCACAACGGTGGCCCGAACTAGTATAAACCTTGTGTCCCTTGTGTTGTTCATCTTTCTAGCTTAGATTCCTTATGAGGCTTCGAGACATGAGTTGGTAGGAGAGAGATCTTCGCGCGCACCCCAGAGTTCGAACCTCAAGGGTCTGCCGGAACCCGAAATCTGACAACGTCTATGCTTCCAGGATTACCAAGGCACAAATAAATTAATTGGTGCCATACTTTTTGCAGCCAGGCCAGGTCTCCCGCCGAACAGTCCTCATCGGAGAATTCGTTGAGCTCAGATGCCCTTAAGAGCGAGACACCTCCAAGGGCCCTTTCCCGGAAGCTCGGGCATGACACCGAGGTGTCGTCCCAAAAGGAGCAAAACTAGGAGGGGTGTACCTCAGGGGACGGATACACAGGAGTGCCGGCTCCACTGGGTGTCGATGGCGGGGGCGATCTTGGACTCGGCCCTCAGCCGGACACAGTCCTAGAAACCTTTGAGGCTCCGGGTTCAGACGGGCAGCTCCCGTTGACTAGAGGAGGTGATCCTGCTCCGCCGGCGACCTCTGCCCAACCAGAGGTGCCGGGCAGCTTATTGACAGTGCTAAAGAGCACTTCCATCATTGATAAATATCGCGCCCTTATGGGCGTGGTAATTGAGAAGGTTCAGGCCGCTAAAAGTGGACTGAATGAATCCTGCATCAGCCTTATAAAAGGCTTGGAGGTAAGTTTTTAGGAGTTTTTTAGAAGATTTGTCATAGTATAGATAGTAGCCCCTGATACACTATCCGGTAAAAGAAGGAACCGGACAGGGGATCAAATTTCCTCCCACAGGAGACTCAATGACATATATCTCTTCCTTTAAAAACAGGCATCTGTGGCTACTGCCGCCTCTCATACTGCGGAAGTATCCGGACTGAAGCAGAGTCTGGAGCGGGCCGAAGAAGAACTTGGCCTGGTGAAGAAGCAGTTGGAGGACCACCGAGGTATGTCGAAACCTTGTTTAATTTTATCACAATAAAGTAGGTGTGCCTAATAAAAGTATGTATATTGCCCGCTCTAGGGGAAAATGCCAAAATTGAGGCATTGAAGAAGGTTGTGGCCTTAGCCGAAAAGAAGGCAGCCGCGGAACAGGCCCTTCGCGAGAAGCACGAGGCCAGGGTCAATGAAGCTGAACGAGAGCTTCAGGAGGCCGTGCAGAAAAGTGAGACTTTGGAGCAGAGTCTGTCTTTGAAAGAATCCGAACTCACCCAAGCTCTCCAAGCCGCAACTGATGCTCGGGAGGAAGCCCAAAGTGCTCTGAAGGACATTCAGGAGGCAAGGAAGATTGCGGCTGGTAAGGCCTTTTCCTATTTAGAGCATTTGTTGATGCCGTAGCAAAAAAAAATTCAAGGTGACCGGTTGACTTCTGATTTATCCAGGGGCGTTTGCGGATCTTCCGCGCAGCATATCTGATGCTGCTCAATTATATCGAGCTAAGGAGAAGAAGACTGCGGAAAAGCTTTTCTGGTCGCAGTATTTGGCGCTGAATTATCTGGTGTCATTCGTCGATCAGCTGAAGCAGCTAGTCGAACTACACCAGGCGGCCGAACTAGCCATGAAGGATTTGATTGTCCAGCTATGGCCCACCGAGCCTATTCCGAGCAGTTACTTTGGGCTCGTGAAGCGAATTGTGAGTGCCTGTCCTCGGCTTGACATCATTAGCGGTCGGTTTGTATAGAAGGTGCACGAATGGCATTTGCCCGCGTGAAAGTGCACTGGGGAAAGCTGGATGTTGAGAAGCTGATGACCGAGGGACCACCCGAGGGGAAGGAACACCGCAAACCCGAACTATATTACGATGGTGTCCTGAAAGGAGCCCGCCTTGTGGTGGAGCAATGTACCAAAGACATTGTATTTCCATGAAGGCAATCATGTTGTCCTTTGTAAGGTGGAACAAAGTCACCTTTATTTATGTATTTGCCTATTATATGAAAGTTTTTCCTCCTGTGCGGCCGTTTTATATGTTAGTCTTGAGAGTTGGCCAGTCGTCGGCTTCTGCCCCCACGTAGGAAGTACGGGGGTGTTCGGGATACACTTGAACACTCTTTACCCCATTCTTGGGTCCATGAAGGAGGTGTTCAGCATAGCGAACCAAGTAATCAGACTATAGGGCTTTATAACTCTCACTTAGCCATAGGAATTCGAGTATGGTAGGCACAGCCCCTAGTGTTCGGAAGACCGTGCGAGGGACTCTAACAGCACCTGATCGGTAGACTGATCCGTCGCACTCTGCATTTATGATGGCATTATGCGGAATAAATCCTTAAAGATTTTACAACCTCTCGAACAGCTGACCAGCTCTCGCCTTATCATGACAGTCAGTTTTCGGCTTTCTCTACTGAGGTGCTCGTCCGGAAGAACCAGGACACAATCGCAGTAGTTCTCCCAGCGCTACCTTAGCCGATATTGCGGAACATAAGGTACCAAAACATGGGAGCCGGGCAAACCCAACTAATGACCCAAGACATGATTCGGAGCTGATGCATATAATGCTATAAGTTCGGGGTGCCGAGTGACCGAGAAGGTGGTCGGACTTTGTTGCCATGGTGCTGGTATAATGAAGCCCCTTGGCGTTTTAAGGCATAACACGATATTGGGATGCCTTTTATGACTAAAAATGTCAATGATAGATGATAGCGGATAAGTGTCATATATCTCTACATGTTGTATTGAAGTAATACGTTTATGCGTATGGGTAGTGTTCATGTTGTAAAAAGGAGGTATGACGGCATACCCTGTGTATGAATCCGAAGTATGTCTGGATCGTCTTCGGGGGAAATGTTCAAAGATTCCCCCTTTGCACGTCCGGGCTGATTTCCTGGCGCCAGTCCTATTATCCGCAGAAGAGAACCTGCAAGGAAAATGCTCAGAGACGTATGTGCACCACGGAGCGGTTGAACCGCAGGGCGTGACCCTTCCCAACTTATACCGGGGTGTTTGACTGGTATCTGGTCGAGCTGAGTTATCCTGTCATGAAGTAGTTCAGACTCCTTTATTGGTGCCCGAGGGGTTGGCTGCCGAATCGAGGTTCAGCAAGGTGGCACAATTTACTGCTTCAGTGGTTGTATGCTTTTCGGCGCCGAAGTGGTGTTCGGCCGTGCCCGTAATTGTGACCATGTCACGTGGGCCTAGTATGGTACCACGTTGAATCGAGCCAACGTGGTTCGCCCCGGCAGTACGTAATAGTTACTGTATATGGGGATAGTGTCGAAGACTGACTCTCCGGTATGGTGATCATTCGGTGATCCGGAGACAACCTCTAGGGTTGTGTTTATAACGCTCACGGTGTTGGATTGCGTAGGAGTTTCTTTTGCTCTATATTACATTTCTTTGAGACCCCTTTATTGTTTTCGGTGTATGACCGGCCGGCTTGTTTGAAGACCCGGCATTCTCTATTTGTATGACTGGCTACCGATCCTGGTGTACCATGGATTTGGCATGGGCGCTCGCGGTTGCGGTCCAGGCCGGATGGGCCCGAATTGCTTTGTTGAAGTGGTTTTTTTCCGCCGATCAGACTGGAGTCGTGGAATCTGGCGTTGACTGCCGTCTCGCGGGCATCATCATTAGTCTTGGGATGCTTATGTTTGTTGCATCGATGTTTATGGGTGCTATATCTGGCCTCTAATGTGCCAGGGGTGTTTGCTTTATTACTGTGAGCCAGCTAGCTATCTTCGCCCGCGCAGAAGTCGGTAATGAGTGTTGTTAGGGCCGCCATGGACTTTGGTTTCTCTTGGCTGAGGTGTTGGGCGAGCCACTCGTCCTGGATACTATGTTTGAAGGCTGCTATGGCTTCGGTGTCCGGACAGTCGGCGACTTGGTTCTTTTTTAGTAGGAACCGGGTCCAGAGTCTCCTGGCGGACTCTCCGGGCTGTTGGGTAATGTCACCTAAGTCATCAGCATCCGGTGGTAGCCTATAAGTACCTTGGAAGTTGTCGAGGAATGCGTCCTCAAGATTTTCCCAGCTGCCGATGGAGTTCGCCGGCCGGCTATTCAGCCACTGTCTGGCTGGTCCTTTAAGCTTAAGGGGGAGATACTTGATGGCATGTAGATCATCACCGCGGGCCATGTGAATGTGGAGAAGGAAATCTTCAATCCGTATCGCAGGTTCTGTTGTGCCGTCATATGATTCGATGTTGATGGGTTTAAACCCTTCTGGGAATATGTGATCCATTACTTCATCAGTGAAGCAGAGGGGGTGTGCGGCGCCTCTGTGCCGGGCTATGTCACGACGCAGTCCGACTAAATCTGGTTGGTTATGTTTGGCCCGGCCGGACTTATTGCTAGTGTATTCGGCATGACGGTCATCGGCATGTGCTGTGGTGCGCCCCTGTGATTCGTAGATTGATCTTGGTTGTTGAGGGAGTCCTGGATTAGGGGGTATCCGGACTGTCGGACTATATACATCGTCCGGACTATAGAAGCGTCAAGATACAAGACTCAAGACTTTGGACCGTGTCCAGATGGGACACTCCTTTGCGTGGAAGACAAGCTTGGCGATCCGGATATTATATTTCCTTCCTTGTAACCGACTCCATGTAAACCCTAGCTCTCCGGTGTCTATATAAACCGGAGAGCATGGTCCTTAGAAGGCCGATCACAATTACAATCATACCATCATAGGCTAGCTCTTGGGGTTTAGCCTCTACGATCTCATGGTAGATCTACTCTTGTACTACTCATATCTTCAATATTAATCAAGCAGGAAGTAGGGTTTTACCTCCATCGAGAGGGCCCAAACCTGGGTAAACATTGTGTCCCTTGCTTCCTGTTACCATCAGCCTAAGACGCACAGATCGGGACCCCCTACCCGAGATCCGCTGGTTTTGACACCGACATTGGTGCTTTCATTGAGAGTTCCTCTGTGTCGTCGCTTCAAGGCTTGATGGCGTCTTCAATCGTCAACAACACAGTCCAGGGTGAGACTTTTCTCCCCGAACAGATCTTTGTGTTCGGCGGCTTCGCACTGCGGGCCAATTCGCTTGGTCATCTGGAGCAGATCGATAGCTACGCCCCTGGCCATCAGATCAGGTTTGGAAACTTGAACTACACGGTGGATATTCACGGACACTTGATCTTCGACGGATTCGGCCCTGTGCCAGGAGCACCGGACAGTCATGACGAGCACGGTCTAGACCTGCTATCAGACAATGCTCGAAACATCATCCCTGCAATAGCCCAGGATCTAAATACGGAACAGGTTGCGTTGCCCGAGGACGGAGGAATGGACCCCACCCCGCAGGCCGCACGCTCACCGGCGGTGGAGCCGAACACATGTCACATCTCGCTGGAGGCCTGTAACCCTGGGCCCCCGGATTCATATCCGGTTGTTGGCTCACGTCCGCACACTCTCGAGCCAGTCGAGCCAGGTTGGGCTCCGTTAATGGAGTTTACCGCTGTGGACATCTTTCAGCACTCGCCTTTTGGTGACATGCTGAACTCATTAAAGTCTCTCTCTTTGTCAGGAGGCTCTGGGCCGAACTATATCCGGCTTGAGTGGGAACCAGGCGACGAAGGAATTCGCTGCCCACCCACCACCCATTTTGTCGCCACGATCGATGATTTAACCAACGTGCTCGACTTCGACTTTGAAGACATCGACGGTATGGACGACGATGCAGAAGACGTACATGAGCCACCGCTCATAGGATGGTGGACAGCCACCTCTTCATACGATATATACATGGTGGACACTCCGAAAGAAACCAATGGCGATGAGGCAACGGAGGATAACCCCTCCAAGAAGAAAGAAAAGCATGGGCGTCGCCCGCGCTGCTCCAAGCCCCGCCAAGGCAATACCAACACCGGAGACGAAGACAATCCGGACGGTGCCGACGATGAATACAACCCCGAACAGCCCGCCTTCGAGCAGGCCGAACAGGAAGATGGGCATGACAGCCCATTTGAACAGGCGACGGACGGGTATCCGGAGGAGGACAATTACATGCCCCTCTCCGAAGACGAGATTAGCCTCAGCGACGATGAGTTCGGCGTACCCGAAGACCCCGCAGAGCAGGAGCGCTTCAAGCGCCGGCTTATTGCCACTGCGAGAAGCCTGAAGAAGAAGCAACAGCAGCTTCAAGCTGATCAAGATCTGCTCACAGATAGATGGACAGAAGTCCTGGCAGCCAAGGAATATGGACTCGAGATCCACATGGCTGACCGGCCACCTCGAGGTCGTGACAAATCGGCATATCAGCCCGAATACCAGCCCCCACCCCCGCACCGGTTTACCACGGCCCGGGGCAATACTCAGGACCTGCGCGATAAACTGGATAACACTGCAGGACAACCAAGATCGATCTACGGATCACGGGGGCGCACCGCAGCACATGACGATGACCGTCATACCGGATACACTACCAGCAAATCCAGCCGGGCCAAATATAACCAGTCAGACGCAGCTGGACTGCGTCGCGACATAGCCCGGCACAAAGGCTCCGCACACCCCCTCTTCTTCACCGATGAAGTGATGGATCATGAATTCCTAGAAGGGTTCAAACCCGTAAACATCGAATCATATGATGGCACAACAGACCCCACGGTATGGATCAAAGATTTCCTTCTCCACATTCACATGGCCCGCGGAGACGATCTACATGCCATCAAGTATCTTCCCCTTAAGCTCAAAGGACCCGCCCAGCACTAGCTAAACAGCCTGCCCGCAAATTCCATTGGCAGTTGGGAAAACCTGGAAGATGCATTTCTTGACAACTTCCAAGGCACATATGTGCGACCTCCGGATGCCAATGACTTGAGCCACATTACTCAATAGCCCGGAGAATCAGCCAGGAAATTCTGGACTTGGTTCCTAACTAAAAAGAACCAAATAGTCGACTGTGTGGACGCCGAAGCCCTGGCGGCCTTCAAGCATAATATCCGTGACGAGTGGCTCGCCCGACACCTCGGCCAGGAGAAACCCAAGTCTATGGCAGCTCTCACGACACTAATGACCCGCTTTTGCACGGGCAAGGACAATTGGTTGGCTTGCAGCAGCACTATGCCACATTCTGGCACGTCAGACGTCCATGACAATAATGGCAAGCTACAGCGCAACAGACACAAGCGACGAAACAATGGCGACAACACCAAAGACATGGCGGTCAATGCCGGATTCAGCGGATCCAAATCCGGTTAGCGGAAGAAGCCATTCAAACGCAACAATCAGGGACCGTCCAGTCTAGACCGTATACTGGAGCGCTCGTGCCAAATTCATGGCACCCTGGACAAGCCAGCCAACCACACCAATAGAGACTGCTGGGTATTTAAACAGGCCAGCAAAATAAACGCCGAAAACAAGGATAAGGGGCTGCACAGCAACGATGACGAGGAGCCCCGGCGTCCAAACATGGGGGGACAGAAGAAATTCCCCCCCCCCCCAGGTGAAAATGGTCAACATGATCTACGCCACCCACACCCCCAAGCGGGAACGGAAGCGAGCACTACGGCACGTCTACGCGATGGAGCCAGTCGTACCCAAATTCAACCCATGGTCAGCTTGTCCGATCACCTTCGATCGTAGGGATCATCCTACTAGCATCCGTCATGGCGGCTCAGCCGCATTGGTTCTAGACCCAATTATAGAGGGATTTCACCTCACAAGAGTCCTTATGGACGGAGGCAGCAGCCTGAACCTACTTTATCAGGACACAATGCACAAAATGGGCATCGATCCTTCAAGGATTAAGCCCACCAAAACCACCTTTAAAGGTGTCATTCTTGGAGTAGAGGCCCGCTGTACAGGCTCTATAACACTGGAAGTGGTGTTCGGATCTCCGGATAACTTCTGAAGCGAAGAGCTAATCTTTGATATCGTCCCTTTCCGAAGTGGTTACCACGCACTGCTCGGACGAACCACATTCGCTAGATTCAATGCGGTACCACACTATGCATACCTCAAGCTCAAGATGCCAGGCCCGCACAGGGTCATAACAGTCAACGGAAATATGGACCGCTCTCTCCGTACAGAGGAGCACACGGTAGCCCTTGCGGCCGAAGTACAATGCGGCCTCCTTCGGCAAACCACCAATCCGGCGATGACAACCTCAAGCTTCGTCAAGCGAGGGCGGAACACCCTGCAATAGGATCAGCAGGCACGTCAAGAGCACGACTAGAAGTCTGGCCTCCGCTCAAATCCCATCAAAGCTGCATCTGTGCCATGCGTACACAATTACGCACTCAAAATACCATGGGCACAGGCGGAGGCATAGCAGTGGCTCAGTCAACAGTATGTATCGCTTCGTAACCTTTCCATTTACCCTTAAGGACATTGCTTTAGTGCAGCTTCTCCAGAAGAGCCGGATTGTCGGACTTGCATAGGAGAGGAAACCCAGGAGGCAACAGGCTTCGGGCACAGCAGGAAACACCCAGGTGGAATCTATTCACGATCGTTGTTCCTGCTTTATCTACCTGTACGTAGCCTGCCCCCGGATAGGATATGTCAAATAATCCTATTTATCTCTGCTTAATGCATTCATTGTAAACATACGGTTAAACGTATTATTCATCAATGGGAGACCATATATAGCGTCAGCTTATTATTCTTATTTGAGCATTTTTTCACAAATGTGTTGGGGAACGTTGCAGAAACCTACGGTTTCACCAAGATCCATCTATGAGTTCATCTAAGCAACGAGTCATAGGAGATGCATCTACATACCACTTTGTAGATCGCGAGCGGAAGCGTTCAAAAGAACAGGGTTGAAGTAGTCGTTCTCGTCGTGATCCTATCACCGGAGATCCTAGCGCCGAACGGACGGCACCTCCGCGTTCAACACACGTACGGAGCGGATGACGTCTCCTCCTTCTTGATCCAGCAAGGGGAAAGGAGAGGTTGATGATGATGGCTCTAGTAGCAGCACAACGGCGTGGTGGTGGTGGAACAGCACCACTCCGGCAGGGCTTCGCCAAGCACGTGACGGAGGAGGAAGAGGTATAGCAGGGGGAGGGAGGCGCCAGAACTTCAGGGTGCGGCTTCCCCCTCCCCCCTTCCTTAATATAGGCCCCCAGGGGGGGTACCGGCCCTGGGAGATCCAATCTCCCAAGGGGGCGGCGGCCAAGGGGGTAGAGTACCCCCCCAAGGCAAGTGGGGCGCCCCCCCCCCCCACCCTAGGGTTTCAACCCTAGGCGCAGGGGGTGGGCCAAGGGGGGCGCACCAGCCCACTATGGGCTAGTTCCCATCCCCACTTCAGCCCTTGGGGCCCTCCGGGAAGGGTGGCCCCACCCGGTGGACCCCCGGGACCCTTTCGGTGGTCCCGGTACAATACCGGGTGACCCCGAAACTTTCCCGATGGCCGAAATATCTCTTCCTATATATAATTCTTCACCTTCGGACCATTCTGGAACTCCTTGTGACGTCCGGGATCTCATCCGGGACTCCGAACAACATTCGGTATACTGCATACTCATATTCATACAACCCTAGCGTCACCGAACCTTAAGTGTGTAGACCCTACGGGTTCGAGAGACACGTAGACATGACCGAGACGGCTCTCGGGCAATAACCAACAGCGGGATCTGGATACCCATGTTGGCTCCCACATGCTCCTCAATGATCTCATTGGATGAACCACGATGTCGAGGATTCGAACAACCCCGTATACAATTCCCTTTGTCAATCGGTACGTTACATGCCCGAGACTCGATCGTCGTATCCCAATACCTCGTTCAGTCTCGTTATCGGCAAGTCACTTTACTCGTACCGTAATGCATGATCCCATGACCAAACACTTGGTCACTTTGAGCTCATTATGATGATGCATTACCGAGTGGGCCCAGAGATACCTCTCCGTCATACGGAGTGACAAATCCCAGCCTCGATCTGTGTCAACCCAATAGACACTTTTGGAGATACATGTAGTGCACCTTTATAGTCACCCAGTTACGTTGTGACGTTTGGTACACCCAAAGCACTCTTACAGTATCCGGGAGTTACACGATCTCATGGTCTAAGGAAGAGATACTTGACATTGAAAAAGCTCTAGCAAAACGAACTACACGATCTTGTGCTATGCTTAGGATTGGGTCTTGTCCATCACATCATTCTCCTAATGATGTGATCCCGTTGTCAATGACATCTAATGTCCATAGTCAAGAAACCATGACTATCTGTTGACCAACGAGCTAGTCAACTAGAGGCTCACTAGGGACATGTTATGGTCTATGTATTCACACGTGTATTACGATTTCCGGGTAATACAGTTATAGCATGAATAAAAGACAATTATCATGAACAAGGAAATATAATAATAACCCTTTTATTATTGCCTCTAGGGCATATTTCCAACAGTCTCCCACTTGCACTAGAGTCAATAATCTAGTTACATTGTGATGAATCAAACACCCATAGAGTTCTGGTGTTGATCATGTTTTGCTCGCGAGAGAGGTTTAGTCAACGGATCTGCGACATTCAGATCCATATGTACTTTGCAAATATCTATGTCTCCATCTTGAACATTTTCACGGATGGAGTTGAAACGACGCTTGATGTGCCTGGTCTTCTTGTGAAACCTGGGCTCCTTGGCAAGGGCAATAGCTCCAGTGTTGTCACAAAAGAGTTTGATCGGCCCCGACGCATTGGGTATGACTCCTAGGTCGGTGATGAACTCCTTCACCCAAATTGCTTCATGCGCTGCCTTCGAGGCTGCCATGTACTCCGCTTCACATGTAGATCCCGCCACGACGCTTTGCTTGTAGCTGCACCAGCTTACTGCTCCACCATTCAACATATACACGTATCCGGTTTGTGACTTAGAGTCATCCAGATTTGTGTCGAAGCTAGCGTCGACGTAACCCTTTACGACGAGCTCTTCGTCACCTCCATAAACGAGAAACATGTCCTTCGTCCTTTTCAGGTACTTTAGGATATTCTTGACCGCTGTCCAGTGTTCCTTGCCGGGATTACTTTGGTACCTACCTACCAAACTTATGGCAAGGTTTACATCAGGTCTGGTACACAGCATGGCATACATAATAGATCCTATGGCTGAAGCATAGGGGATGACACTCATCTCTTCTTTATCTTTTTCCGTGGTCGCGCATTGAGCCGAGCTCAATCTCACACCTTGCAATACAGGCAAGAACCCCTTCTTGGACTGATCCATTTTGAACTTCTTCAAAATCTTATCAAGGTATTTGCTTTGTGAAAGACCTATGAGGCGTCTCGATCTATCTCTATAGATCTTGATGCCTAATATATAAGCAGCTTCTCCAAGGTCCTTCATTGAAAAACACTTATTCAAGTAGGCCTTAATGCTGTCCAAAAGTTCTATATCATTTCCCATCAAAAGTATGTCATCTACATATAATATGAGAAATGCTACAGAGCTCCCACTCACTTTCTTGTAAACGCAGGCTTCTCCATAAGTCTGCATAAACCCAAACGCTTTGATCATCTCATCAAAGCGAATGTTCCAACTCCGAGATGCTTGCACCAGCCCATAAATGGATTGCTGGAGCTTGCATACTTTGTTAGCATTCTTAGGATCGACAAAACCCTCCGGCTGCATCATATACAGTTCTTCCTTAAGATGCCCGTTAAGGAATGTCGTTTTGATGTCCATCTGCCATATCTCATAATCATAGTATGCGGCAATTGCTAACATGATTCGGACGGACTTAAGCTTCGCTACGGGAGAGAAAGTCTCATCGTAGTCAATCCCTTGAACTTGCCGATAACCCTTAGCGACAAGTCGAGCTTTATAGATGGTGACATTTCCATCCGCGTCCGTCTTCTTCTTAAAGATCCATTTGTTTTCTATCGCTCGCCGATCATCGGGCAAGTCAGTCAAAGTCCATACTTTGTTTTCATACAAGGATTCTATCTCGGATTTCATGGCTTCTAGCCATTTGTTGGAATCTGGGCCCGCCATTGCTTCTTCATAGTTCGAAGGTTCACCGTTGTCCAACAACATGATTTCTAGGACAGGGTTGCCGTACCACTCTGGTGCGGAACGTGTCCTTGTGGACCTATGAAGTTCAGTAGCAACTTGATCCTAAGTACCTTCATCATCATCATTATTTTCCTCTTCAGTTGGTGTAGGCATCACAGGAACATTTTCCTGAGCTGCACTACTATCCCGTTCAAGAGGTAGTACTTCATCGAGTTCTACTTTCCTCCCACTTACTTCTTTCGAGAGAAACTCTTTTTCCAGAAAGGATCCGTTCTTGGCAACAAAGATCTTGCCCTCGGATCTTAAGTAGAAGGTATACCCAATGGTTTCTTTAGGGTATCCTATGAAGACGCATTTTTCCGACTTGGGTTCGAGCTTTTCAGGTTGAAGTTTCTTGACATAAGCATCGCATCCCCAAACTTTTAGAAACGACAGCTTAGGTTTCTTCCCAAACCATAATTCATACGGTATCGTCTCAACGGATTTAGACGGTGCCCTATTTAAAGTGAATGTAGTTGTCTCTAGAGCGTATCCCCAAAATGATAGCGGTAAATCGGTAAGAGACATCATTGATCGCACCATATCCAATAGAGTGCGATTACGACGTTCGGACACACCGTTACGCTGAGGTGTTCCAGGCGGCGTGAGTTGTGAAATGATTCCACATTTTCTTAAGTGTGTACCAAATTCGTGACTTAAATATTCTCCTCCACGATCCGATCGTAAGAATTTTATCTTTCGGTCACGTTGATTCTCTACTTCATTCTGAAATTCCTTGAACTTTTCAAAGGTCTCAGACTTGTGTTTCATCAAGTAGACATACCCATATCTACTCAAGTCATCAGTGAGAGTGAGAACATAACGATATCCTCCACGAGCCTGAACGCTCATTGGACCGCACACATCGGTATGTATGGTTCCCAACAAGTTGGTTGCTCGCTCCATTGTTCCGGAGGACGGGGTCTTGGTCATTTTGCCCATGAGGCATGGTTCGCATGTGTCAAATGATTCATAATCGAGAGACTCTAAAAGTCCATCAGCATGGAGCTTCTTCATGCGCTTGACACCAATGTGACCAAGGCGGCAGTGCCACAAGTATGTGGGACTATCGTTATCAACTTTACATCTTTTGGTATTCACGCTATGAATATGTGTAACATTACGTTCGAGATTCATTAAAAATAAACCATTGACCATCGGGGCATGACCATAAAACATATCTCTCATATAAATAGAACAACCATTATTCTCGGATTTAAATGAGTAGCCATCTCATATTAAACGAGATCCAGATACAATGTTCATGCTCAAACTTGGCACTAAATAACAATTATTGAGGTTTAAAACTAATCCCGTAGGTAAATGTAGAGGTAGCGTGTCGACGGCGATCACATCGACCTTGGAACCATTCCCGACGCGCATCGTCACCTCGTCCTTCGCCAGTCTCCGCTTATTCCGCAGCTCCTGCTGTGAGTTACAAATGTGAGCAACGGCACCGGTATCAAATACCCAGGAGTTACTATGAGTACTGGTAAGGTACACATCAGTTACATGTATATCAAATATACCTTTAGTGTTGCCGGCCTTCTTGTCTGCTAAGTATTTGGGGCAGTTCCGCTTCCAGTGACCCTTCCCCTTGCAATAAAAGCACTCAGTTTCAGGCTTGGGTCCATTCTTTGACTTCTTCCCGGCAACTGGCTTACCGGGCGCGGCAACATCTTTGCCGTCCTTCTTGAAGTTCTTCTTACCCTTGCCCTTCTTGAACTTAGTGGTCTTATTGACCATCAACACTTGATGTTCTTTCTTGATTTTAACCTCTGCTGACTTCAACATTGAAAATACTTCAGGAATGGTCTTCACCATCCCCTGCATATTGTAGTCCATCACAAACCTCTTGTAGCTTGGTGGGAGCGACTGAAGGATTCTATCAATGACCGCCTCATCCGGGAGGTTAATGTCCAGCTGGGACAGGCGGTTGTGCAACCCAGACATTTTGAGTATATGCTCACTGACAGAACTATTTTCCTCCATCTTACAACTATAGAACTTGTCGGAGACTTCATATCTCTCGACCCGGGCATGAGCTTGGAAAACTAGTTTCAGCTCCTCGAACATCTCATATGCTCCGTGTTGCTCAAAATGCTTTTGGAGCCCCGGTTCTAAGCTGTAAAGCATGCCGCACTGAACGAGGGAGTAATCATCAGCGCGAGACTGCCAAGCATTCATAATGTCTTGGTTCTCTGGGACGGGTGCATCACCTAGCGGTCCTTCTAGGACATATTGTTTCCTGGCAGCTATGAGGATGATCCTCAGGTTCTGGACCCATTCCGTATAGTTGTTGCCATCATCTTTCAGCTTGGTTTTCTCTAGGAACGCGTTGAAGTTCATGTTGACATGAGCGGCGGCCATTTGATCTACAAGACATATTTGCAAAGGTTTTAGACTAAGTTCATGATAATTAAGTTCATCTTATCAAATTATTATAATGAACTCCCACTCAGATTAGAGATCCCTCTAGTCATCTAAGTGTTACACGATCCGAGTCGACTAGGCCGTGTCCGACCATCACGTGAGACGGACTAGTCATCGTCGGTGAACATCTCCATGTTGATCGTATCTTCCATACGACTCGTGTTCGACCTTTCGGTCTCTGTGTTCCGAGGCCATGTCTGTACATGCTAGGCTCGTCAAGTTAACCCTAAGTGTTCTGCATGTGTAAATCTGTCTTACACCCGTTGTATGTGAACATAAGGATCTATCACACCCGATCAGCACATGGTGCTTCGAACGACGAACTTTAGCAACGGTGCACAGTTAGGGGGAACACTTTCTTGAAATTATTATAAGGGATCAGCACATGGTTCTTCAATGACACGCAGGTCATACAAAAAATAAAGACAACTCCTATGGCTCCTGCCGGTTGTCATACTCATCGACATGCAAGTCGTGATTCCTATTACAAGAACATGATCTCATACATCACAATATATCATTCATCATTCATCACAACATCTGGCCATATCACATCACATGACAATTGCTGCAAAAACAAGTTAGACGTCCTCTAATTGTTGTTGCATCTTTTACGTGGCTGCAATTGGGTTCTATCAAGAATGTTTTCTTACCTACGAATAACCACAACATGATTTTGTCAACTTCTATTTACCCTTCATAAGGACCCTTTTCATCGAATCCGCTCCAACTAAAGTGGGAGAGACACACACCCGCCAGCCACCTTATGCAACTAGTGCATGTCAGTCGGTGGAACCGGTCTCATGTAAGCGTACGTGTAAGGTTGGTCTGGGCCGCTTCATCCCACAATACCGCTGAAGCAAGATAAGACTAGTAGCGGCAAGCAAGTTGACAAGATCTACGCCCACAAAAAAATTGTGTTCTACTCATGCAATAGAGAACTACGCATAGACCTAGCTCATGATGCCACTGTTGGGGAACGTTGCAGAAAATTAAAAAAATTCCTACGGTTTCACCAAGATCCATCTATGAGTTCATCTAAGCAACGAGTCATGGGAGATGCATCTACATACCACTTTGTAGATCGCGAGCGAAAGCGTTCAAAAGAACGGGGTTGAAGTAGTCGTTCTCGTCGTGATCCTATCACCGGAGATCCTAGCGCCGAACGGATGGCACCTCCGCGTTCAACACAGGTACGGAGCGGATGACGTCTCCTCCTTCTTGATCCAGCAAGGGGAAACGAGAGGTTGATGATGATGGCTCCAGCAGCAGCACAACGGCGTGGTGGTGGTGGAACAGCAGCACTCCGGCAGGGCTTCGCCAAGCACGTGACGGAGGAGGAAGAGGTGTAGCAGGGGGAGGGAGGCGCCAGAACTTCAGGGTGCGGCTGCCCCCTCCCCTCTCCCTTTATATAGGCCCCCAGGGGGGGCGCCGACCCTGGGAGATCCAATCTCCCAAGGGGGCGGTGGCCAAGGGGGTGGAGTATCCCCCAAGGCAAGTGGGGCGCCCCCCCCCCCACCCTAGGGTTTCAACCCTAGGCACAGGGGATGGGCCAAGGGGGGTGCACCAGCCCACTATGGGCTGGTTCCCCTCCCCACTTCAGCCCTTGGGGCCCTCCGGGAAGGGTGGCCCCACCCGGTGGACCCCCGGGACCCTTTCGGTGGTCCCGGTACAATACCGGGTGACCCCGAAACTTTCCCGATGGCCGAAACAGCACTTCCTATATAGTTTTATTTACCTCCAGACCATTCCGGAACTCCTCGTGACATCCGGGATCTCATCCGGGACTCCGAACAACATTCGGTTTGCTGCATACTCATATTCATACAACCCTAGCGTCACCGAACCTTAAGTGTGTAGACCCTACGGGTTCGGGAGACACGTAGACATGACCGAGATGGCTCTCGGGCAATAACCAACAGCGGATCTGGATACCCATGTTGGCTCCCACATGCTCCTCCATGATCTCATCGGATGAACCACGATGTCGAGGATTTGAACAACCCCGTATACAATTCCCTTTGTCAATCGGTACGTTACATGCCCGAGACTCGATCGTCGGTATCCCAATACCTCGTTCAGTCTCGTTACCAGCAAGTCACTTTACTCGTACCGTAATGCATGATCCCTCGACCAAACACTTGGTCACTTTGAGCTCATTATGATGATGCATTACCGAGTGGGCCCAGAGATACCTCTCTGTCATACAGAGTGACAAATCCCAGTCTCGATCCGTGTCAACCCAACAGACACTTTTGGAGATACCTGTAGTGCACCTTTATAGTCACCCAGTTACGTTGTGACGTTTGGTACACCCAAAGCACTCTTACGGTATCCGGGAGTTACACGATCTCATGGTCTAAGGAAGAGATACTTGACATTGAAAAAGCTCTAGCAAAACGAACTACACGATCTATTGCTATGCTTAGGATTGGGTCTTGTCCATCACATCATTCTCCTAATGATGTGATCCCGTTGTCAATGACATCTAATGTCCATAGTCAGGAAACCATGACTATCTGTTGACCAACGAGCTAGTCAACTAGAGGCTCACTAGGGACATGTTATGGTCTATGTATTCACACGTGTATTACGATTTCCGGATAATACAGTTATAGCATGAATAAAAGACAATTATCATGAACAAGGAAATATAATAATAATTGTTCTATTATTGCCTCTAGGGCATATTTCCAACAAAATGTCTATTTGATTTTGCATTCGTACACATTGGTACGCTTAGTTTGCCAGGGGCTTCTTATGACGCCCCATAATACGGCAAGACAAGTCCGAACACTTTCAACAGTGCGACACCCCAAACTTATAGCATTATATGCATCAGCTCTGAATCATGTCTTGGGTCTACAGTTGGGATAGCCCGGCTCCCTTGTTTTGGTGCCTTACGTTCCGTTAATTCGGCTAAGGTAGCGCAGGGAGAACTACTGCGATTGTGCCCTGGTTCTTCCAGATGAGCATCTTAGTAGAGAAAGCACAAAACTGACCGGCATGATGTGGCAAGAGCTGGTCACTGTTCGAGAGGTCTTAAAATCCTTAAAGATTTTTCCGCTTTAGGCGATAATTCGGCTTTGTCCGATATAGGCGTGTATAGCGCCCCAATTCGGCCTTCCAGATTCTAGGGGCTTCGCCGAAATTTAAAATTGTAGACTTCTATGGCTAAGTGAAGGTTATAAAGCCGTATAGTCCGATTGCCTCGTTCGCTGCACTGGACACCTCCTTAAGGGACCAAACATTTGGATAAAGAGTGTCCGGGTTTTCCACGAACACCCCAGTACTAGTTACACGGGGGCAGAAGCCGACGACTGGCCTACTTTCAAAATTTGATAAACAACCGCACAGAAGGTAATATTTTAAATAACAAAAGCGCTACATAGCGCAAATAACTTCGCCTTTAAATTACAAATATGACAGAGGTGAATTCATTCAAAAATTATGTCTTTGGTACATTCATCGGCCACGAGGCAAGCACCCTTCATAACGCCATCATAATACTTCTCGGGGACGCGATGCGGCTTGCCCTCTGGTGGCCCGTCCTTCACCAGCTTCTCCGCATCCAGCTTGACCCAATGCACCTTTGCACGGGCAAGGGCCCGGCGGGCACCCTCAATGCAAACGGATTGCTTAATGACTTCTAGTCGCGGACAGGCATCCACCATCCGCTTGATCAGGCCGAAGTAACTGGTGGGCAGAAGCTCACCAGGCCATATCCGGACTATGAGATCCTTCATAGCCACTTCGGCCGCCTTGTGGAGTTCGACCAACTGCTTCAGTTGGTCACTCAGAGGCGTTGAATGTTCGGCCCCAGCATACTGGGACCAGAACAACTTCTCCATTGATCTCCCCTCCAGGGCACGGTAGAACTCCGTGGCATCTGATATGCTGTGTGGCAGATCTACGAATGCCCCTAGAGAGCTCCGGACTCGGGTAAGTAAAAGAAACGCCTCCTCCACATGTTTGCTTTGCATAAAAAATTTCTTACCCGCCGCTATCTTTTTGGCCTCCTGGATCTCTTGTTGTGCCCTCTCGGCTTCGGCCTTGGTGTCTTTTATATTTGTAAGGGCCTTCACAAGCTCGGCCTCTTTTGCTTTAAGCTCATGCTCCGCGGCCTCGAGCTTCTTGCCGAGCTCCTGGAGCTCTTCTTGTAGTTCGCCCACTCGGGCTTCTTGATTTTGGCGCTCCTTGTGTTCCAAGGCCGCTTTGTGTTCGGCCTCGAACATTGCCTTATTGAGAGACGCAACCTCGGTGGTGGCCTCTGCTAGCAAATCACGACGCTTCATCGTTAGCATAATCAAATTTTATTTATACTTTACTATATGATAGAGGGGAATCATTCACCTTTGCTCTCCTCGAGCTGCCTCCTCGTGAGGCCGAGCTCTCCCTGTGCCCTCTCCAAGTCCTTCTTTAGGCCGGCGATTTTGGCCGTACGGGCGGTAGCGGCCAGCAGCACAGCCTGTTTATTCAGATTCAAACTCACTATTAGACTCCTGTGGATTATAATTGACCCTCCGTTTGGTTTTTCCTTCCGAACACCAAATAGAGTATTAGTGGCTACTACCTATCAGGTGGTAATTTCACACATTTTTACTACTTACCTCAAAGCCTGTTAGTAGGCTGGTGCAGGCTTCGGTTAGTTCGCTCTTGGCGGATGAAACCTTCTGAATCACCGCACTCATTAGAGTACGGTGCTCTTCATTTATGGAAGCGCCTCGAAGCGCTTCCAGCAGACAATCCGATGCCTCGGGCGCAACGGAAGTCCTTGATATAGATGGCCCTCCCTCCCTAACGAGGGGTTGCCCGCCTAAGTCCAGAACCACTGAAGGCTCCGGAATAGTGTTCGGCTGAGAGCCCGGCTTACCGTAGCTCTCATCAACACGATCCGCGGGGATCTTGAACCCCGCGAGTCCGACGTCTGGGACGCCGCCTTGAGGCTCCTCCAGGGCCACCTCCCCCATCTCTGGGAGCCTTTGGGACAACACCTCCGTGTCGTCCGCAGGCCGAGGAGACATGGCTGTCGGAAGTGAGTTCATTGCTGACTCACTCAAGGACCCGTCCGAAGACGACACTTCGGGATGGGCCCTGGCCGGACTGCGTACAAGTTCAGCATTACAAACAAAACTATGAAGCGAAATTATGATGGAGTGCGGGTACTTATGATCGCACTAGGGGCTTCTTCCTGGGCAACCACCCTTCCTCGCTGTCGGCGGCCGTGGCGGAGTAGTCCGGAAGGGACACCTTTCCCTTCTTGGACGTCCCAGCCTCCCCCACCGGGGTGGCCTTCCTCTTTTTCTCCCCCCCAGTACGGGGAGGTGGGGTTTCTTCTTGTTTCCCCCCGCTTCCACGGGAGGAATCTGCCTCATCATCATCAGACGACAAGGGTATGACGGCCTTGTGCCGGGGGCCTCTCCTGGTCCCTTGGTCCGCCGCCTCTGGCCCCCCATCCTTTTCGGATAGGGCGGCCTCCTCTTCTTCCTCTTCTTCCCCTTCGGGGGAGGAGTGCGCCTCGTCGTCTTTAGACGAGGCTTGCGTAACCTTACGTCGGAGACCCTTTCGGGTCCCCGGGGCCTTCTTATCGGCCTTCTTCTCCGGCCCCTTATAGGGCGCCGGGACCAACATCTTCGTCAGAAGATCATTAGCTGGGCTTTCTGACAGCGGAGCCGGACAATCAATTCGCTCCACTACCTCCACATACTCTTGAACAATATACACAATCACTTAGGAATTCTCCATGAATACATTGGGAAAAACCGAACCCGGTGGCAGCCTGAGAACTCACCTGGGTAGGGTGCCGTGCGGCGTGGAGCCCACGGTCCTCGATTATGAGAGGAGGTACTTCGGTGGCCTTGAACAACGCCTTCCACGCGTTCTTGTGCTTCATGCCATAAAGCCTCTGGAGCGTCTGGTGTTCGGCCGGGACGAACTCCCACAGATTGAATGCCCGCCTTTGGCATGGCAGAATCCGGCGAACGAGCATGACCTGGATCACGTTGACAAGCTTGATGTTCTTGTCCTTCATGCCCTTGATGCAGTTGATGAGTCCGGTCAGCTCTGTAGATTCGCCCCATAATAGGTCCTTCTATTCCCAGGAGGTGAGCCGCATTGGGGTTCCAGATCGGAACTCGGGGGCCGCCGCCCAGTTGGCATCGCGTGGCTCGGTGATGTAGAACCACCCCGATTGCCACCCCTTCACGGTTTCTGCAAAGGAGTCGTCAAGCCAGGTGACGTTAGGCATTTTGCCCACCATGGCTCCTCCGCACTCCGCTTGCTGGCCGCTTACGATCTTCGGCTTCACGCAGAAGGTTTGGAGCCACAATCCGAAATGAGGCTTGATGCGGAGGAAAGCCTCACACACAACGATGAACACCGAGATGTTGAGGACGAAGTTCGGGGCTAGATCATGGAAATCTAGCCCGTAGTAGAACATGAGCCCGCGGACGAAGGGGTGGAGTGGAAACCCCAGTCCACGGACGAAGTGGGCGAGGAACATGACCCTCTCGTGGGGTCCTGGAGTTGGGATGGCCTGCCCACCGTCTGGTAGCCGGTGCGCTATGTCTGCGGCCAAGTATCCGGCCGCCCAAAGACTTGCGATGTTCTTCTCCTTCACGGTGGAAGCCACCCATTTGCCTCCTGCTCCGGACATGTTTAGCTGTGCGTAGGAGACTTGGACTAGGGCGTTGGAGCTCGGGGAGGCAAGAGTGGGCAGAGGAGGAAGAAGGCGTGGGTAAGAATAGGGAACTCTTATCCCTTTATAGAGGCGACGAAAGCGGTGCGCCTCCCCACTAGCCTATTGAGAATCGCTTACTTCCCAAGCACCACGATTGATGGCACGGGGGGGATTACCCATACCCGTATTAATGAGAATCCCGTGATAAGGGGACAAGATCTCTGCTTTGACAAGACGTGTCAAGGAAACCGCCTCGCAATGCGCGCTGTGGCTGGTTGTCAAAAAACGGTTCGAATAATGACCTGGATGTAATGGCATGTCACGTCGTCTAAAAGTTGTCAGCTGAAGTATCATTCTCTCTACGGTGGTATGTGAAGATCATTTTGTAGATCCGGACACGGCCTACGTGTTCGATAATAACCTTGGAGTATTCGGAGGAGGAACCCGCCTTGCAATGCCGAAAACAAGACTGCGCGCTAGACTCATCGTCATTGAAGCCTAGTTCAGGGGCTACTGAGGGAGTCCTGGATTAGGGGGTATCCGGACTGCCGGACTATATACATCGTCTGGACTATAGAAGCGTCAAGATACAAGACTCAAGACTTCGGCCCGTGTCCGGATGGGACTCTCCTTTGCGTGGAAGACAAGCTTGGCGATCCGTATATTATATTTCCTTCCTTGTAACCGACTCCATGTAAACCCTAGCTCTCCGGTGTCTATATAAACTGGAGAGCATGGTCCTTAGAAGGCCGATCACAATTACAATCATACCATCATAGGCTAGCTCTTAGGGTTTAGCCTCTATGATCTCGTGGTAGATCTACTCTTGTACTACTCATATCTTCAATATTAATCAAGCAGGAAGTAGGGTTTTACCTCCATCGAGAGGGCCCGAACCTGGGTAAACATTGTGCCCCTTGCTTCCTGTTACCATCAGCCTAAGACGCACAGATCGAGACCCCCTACCCAAGATCCGCCGGTTTTGACACCGACAGTTGTCCTGCGTTGTTTTCCAATATGTCTCGCAGGTCTTGCGTATTGCCCCGGACCGTAGTGAACTGGCGTGGGGGTGCGCGCTAGTACGTCATTTTATCTTGGCCACGAGGTGGTCGGTCAGCCTCGTCTTGTGCTTGTAGTGCAGGCTCTACGGCCTCTTCCCCTAGCCGAGGTAGCAACTTATGTTTTGAGTAACCCTTGGTGGGGGGCTCGAGTCCGTATTCCTCGATCGCCAGGACCTCAGTCCATCTGTCTGCGAGCAGATCTTGATCAGCTTGGAGCTGCTGTTGCTCCTTTCTCAGGCTTCTTGCAGTGGCTATAAGCCGGCGCTTAAAGCGCTCCTACTCTATGGGATCCTCCGGTACGCCGAATTCGTCGTCACTGAGGCTCACCTCGTCTTCGGAGGGAGGCATATAGTTGTCGTCCTCCAAGTATCCGTTCGTCGCCTGTTCATCTAGCCTGACCTTCCCGTGTTCTTGTTCGGCCTGCTCGAAGGTAGGCTGATCAGGATTGTTTTCCTCTTCGGCACCATCTGGATTGTTTTCTTCTCCAGTTCCGGTGTTGCTGTGGCGGGGCTTAGAGCGGCGCCGATGACGCCCATGCTTTGATTTCTTCCCTGAGGGGTTATCTTCTGTTGCCTCATCGCCATTGTTTTCTTTGGGGGTATCCACCATATATATATCATATGAAGAGGTGGCAGTCCAGCGCCCTGTGGGCAGTGGTTCCTGTTCTTCTCCTGCATCGTCATCTATGTCGTCGATGTATTCGGAGTTAAAGTTAAGCACGTCGGTCAAATCATTGACCGTGGCTATGAATTGGGTGGTGGGTGGATAACGAATTTCTTCGTCGCCTGCTTCCCACTCGAGCCGGACATAGTTTGGCCAGGAATCTCCTGACAGGGAGAGAGACCTTAATGAATTTAGCAAATCGCCAAACGGGGAGTGCTGAAAGATGTCCGCGGCGGTGAACTCCATTATTGGAGCCCAGTCGGACTTGATGGGCCCGGGCGCGCGCGGTTCGGAACCCACGTCCGGACACAGGTTCGGGGGTCCGATGATGCAGATCCCCTTAACGGCAGAGTCTGTGTTCGGCTCTACCGCCGAAGAGTATGCGGCCTTCGTGGCAGGGTCCATCCACCCGTCCTCGGTCGACGCGATCTGCCCCGGCTTTAGATCAGGAGCGGCTGCAGGGGCGATATCCCGAATACTGTTCGATAGCAGATTTAAGTCATGCTCGTCATGACTGTTCGACACTCCCGATGCAGGCCCGAATCCGTCGAAGATCAAGTCTCCGCAGATATCAGCCATTAATTCAAGTTCCCAAACCTGACCTGATGGTCAGGGGCGTAGCTGTCGATCTGCTCCAGATGGCCAAGCGAGTTGGCCCGCAGTGCGAAGCCGCCGAACATGAAGATTTGTCCGGGGAGAAAAGTCTCGCCCTAGACTGCGTTGTTGAAGGTTGGGGGAGCCATCGAGCCTTACAGCGACAACACAGAGGAACTCTTAATGAAAGCACCAATATCGGTGTCAAAACCGGCGGATTTCGGGTAGGGGGTCCCGAACTGTGCGTCTAAGGCTAATGGTAACAGGAGACTGGGGACACGATGTTTTACCCAGGTTCGGGCCCTCTGATGGAGGTAATACCCTACTTCCTGCTTGATTGATCTTGATGATATGAGTATTACAAGAGTTGATCTACCATGAGATCGTAGAGGCTAAACCCTAGAAGGTAGCCTATGGTATGATTGTTGTTGTCCTATGGACTAAACCCTCTGGTTTATATAGACACCGGAGGGGGCTAGGGTTACACAGAGTCGGTTACAGAAAAGGAGATCTATCATCCGAATCGCCAAGCTTGCCTTCCACGCAAAGGAGAGTCCCATCCGGACATGGGACGAATTCTTCAATCTTGTATCTCCAACAGTCCGGCCAAAGTACATAGTCCGGCTGTCCGGATACCCCCTTATCCAGGAATCCCTCAACGACCTGTTAACACTACAGACATAATTTTGTTAGCAAGCTTCTTCACCGAATGTTATAATGGTTCATTAGAGCACTTACTGAATATGCCGTGCCGAAGCCTCATATTCTCCTTTACGGAGTCCGCAAGCTGGGACCAAACATCCATTAATTCGATGTCCAGTCGAATGTTCGCATCTTGGAGAGTATTTTTCTCCTTTATAACCTTAGTAAGCACATGCTCGCTAGCCTTCAGCTGTTGCCGAACATGTTGCTCATCCTCTGGTACGATCTCCGGATTGCCTCCGGGATTGTCTGCAGAGTCTATTGCTAGAACTGCATTCATGCCGAATACTAAAACTGGTACATGCCATGACATTATTTTCGTTCAAAGCAAATATTACCAGATGGGGCCTTCGCAGACTCCTCCATTACGGCAAGTGCGGCCCGCAGTTGGGCTTTGCACTCCTCTAGCTCTTTAGACAGCTGGGTATTCTTCTCTGTGAGAACCTATGCACAAGACGATCCTTAAATCAGTTGTGCCAACTATTTCAAGTCTCAGGGGCTACTGATATACATACTTACCAAATTTTCTTACCTGTATATCCTTTACGTACTGGTCTGTGGCCCTGGCGAGGCCACCTTGAGCAGCCCGGATGTACGCGTCCCCTGAGTTGAAGGCATTGAACGCCTCTTCAGAGAAAGTAGGGTCGCGTAGTGCGGCCCGTCCGCGCCTATGATTCATGGCGCTCTCCACTTTGGAGTTTGTAGCAGAAAATCTATCCGCATCCTCTGTTGGAGGATCGTCCGCGTTGACCTCCACCCTTGAGTCCGGCCTTGGAGTCCGGCTGGTGGAGGCATGACCGGCAGGCTCTCCGGATATAGTCCGGCGAGCGCTTTTTCTGTCAGAAGACAGTGGACATTGTTATATTTTAACGATGATAATTTTGTGGCAGGTCTTTAAAAATACCTTTGCAACGGTGTCTTGGTCCTAACCGCCTTCCTTTTAAGCCTACCCGACTTCGGTGCCCCTTGTTGGCAAGTCATTGCAGGTTCGGCTTGGCGCCCCGATGGCCTTCCTGTAAGGCGCAATACATGTGCGGTGGGTGAAGTGTAAAGAAGGAATCCTTTTTGGAAGTTGGGGCTCTGGCTTTACTTACCTGGGATACAGGGAGTAGGCCAGGATAATCAGCTATGATGGCCACCATCACACCATCGCAGCTTAACTGATAAAATGTCCTGTCAACAAGCTCCACAAATGTGTCCGGATCTTCTTTGAGTCCGGGGTCGAGAGCCCGATTGAGGTCCTCTAGCTGAGGAGATGGGATACGAACATCCTTCATAGCTCTTCGTAGTTCCTGCTATGAATTGAGAAAGTAAACATTTGTGCTAAAAATATGGGAAAGACTGGAATAAAAGATAGCGACTCACCCAGCTTGGGGGGTTGTACATGGAGAATCCATCCCGTGGCTTGATATGGATGAACTCCTCCTCTTCTCCTTTGTACAAATCGGACAATATCTTTGCCAGTGCGGCGGGAGAGTCCGGACCTTTACGGCCGCAGCGGGTGGCATCGTCTTCTCCATTGAAGTGCCACATGGGTTTTCCCCGATATTGAAGTGGCTGCACTCCCCGCATTATACATATGGACATGACTTCAATTATTGTTAGTCCTGATTTGGCCAGCGTATTTATCATGTTCATCAGAAAAAGGATCTCTCTGTTATCTTCCTCCTGGGGGCTCCTGGGGCGCCAGTTGTGGCATTTCTTCAATAGGGCATTCACGAACTCGGGAAGGCCTTTCCGAATAGGGTCCGTAAGAGGGACAACCTCCATGTAGAACCACTCCGAAGGCCAGTCTTCGGATGTCTTCTTCGGGGTACCAGATAAGTATCCAGTCCCGGCGATGCGCCATATTTCGGCCCCGCCCACTTGATATACCGATCCCTCTTGAGTGCGGGGTACGAGGCAGAATAGCCTCTTCCACAGCTCGAAATGGGCTTCGCAACCCAGAAATAGTTCGCAGAAGGCAATGTAGCCTATGGTATGCAATATGGAGGCTGGGGTAAAGTTATGCAGCTAGAGGCCGTAGAACTCCAGGAGCCCGCAGAGGAAAGGATGGATTAGAAATCCGAGTCCCCTCAGCAAATAGGGGACGAAGCATACCCGCTCTCCCTTGGATGGGTTTGGAGAGCTCTCCGCTTGCTCCCCGCCATTATAAGTGGCTAGTCCAGCTCGGACGGGGACCATGTACGCAGGTGGGAGAAACCCCTTGGTCTGCAACTCTAGTAGTTGGCTGTGGGGGACAGAACATTTCTCCCAATCGCCTGGCCTAGTGCTACGGGAGTGGGAGGAGGAACCGCGACGACTGGCCATGGTGGTATGGATTTTTCCGGGCGCACTTTGATGAATACTCGCTGGGAGGAGATGGTGTGATTTGGATCTGAGGATCCTCGTCTCTTTAAATAGACGATTTACTTGCATGGTCGGGGTGGCAAATGTAAAAAACACCTCGACTTCTTGCATTCGCTCGACACATGGAGACGGCCATTATTAAAGCATAGAAGCCAAGGAGCGCGACATTGATGAGGAGCCGGACACTGCTCTCTACTATAATACTTTGGAGAACTTGGAGAAGAACCCGCCTTGCAATGCCGAAGACAATCTGCGTGCCGGACTCATCGATAATGAAGCCTGGTTCAGGGGCTACTGAGGGAGTCCTAGATTAGGGGGTATCCGGACAGCCGGACTATATACTTTGGCCGGACTGTTGGACTATGAAGATACAAGATTGAAGACTTCGTCCCGTATCCGGATGGGACTCTCCTTTGCATGGAAGGCAAGCTTGGCAATTCGGATATGTAGATCTCCTTCTCTGTAACCGACTCTGTGTAATCCTAGCCCCTCCAGTGTCTATATAAACCGGAGGGTTTAGTCCGTAGGACAACGACAATCATAATCATAGGCTAGCTTCTAGGGTTTAGCCTCTACGATCTCGTGGTAGATCAACTCTTGTAATACACATATCATCAAGATCAATCAAGTAGGAAGTAGGGTATTACCTCCATCAAGAGGGCCCGAACCTGGGTAAAACATCATGTCCCCTGCCTCCTGTTACCATTAGCCTTAGACGAACAGTTCGGGACCCCCTACCGAGATCTGCTGGTTTTGACACCGACAAGGAGAGTGCATCGTCATACCCTTGAAGATTGCGATGCGGAAGCGTTACAAGAACGCGGTTAGAGGAGTCGTACATGCAGCAATTCAGATCGCGATCGATTCCGATCTAAGCACCGAACAACAGCGCCTCTGCGTTCAACACAGGTGCAGCTCAATGACGTCTCCCGCGCCTTGATCTGAAATAGGAGGTATACCCAACTATTTTGGGTGTCCTATGAAGATGCATTTATCCGCTTTGGGTTCGAAATTATTGGGCTAAAACTTTTCCACATAAGCGACGCAGCCCCAAACTTTTGAGAAATGACAGCTTAGGTTTCTCTAAACCATAGTTCATACGTGAATGCGGTTGTCTCTAATGCCTAACCCATAAACGATAGTGGTAATTTGATAAGAGACATCATGGTATGCACCATATCCAATAGGGTGCAGCTATGATGTTCGGACACACCATCACAGTATGGTGTTCCAGGCGGTATTAGTTGTGAAACAATTTCCACAATGTCTTAATTGTGTGCCAAACTCGTAACTCAGATATTCATCTCTATGATCATATCATAGACATTTTATCCTCTTGTCACGATGATCTTCAACTTCACTCTGAAAGTACTTGAACCTTTCAATAATTCAGACTTGTATTTCATCAAGTAAATATACTTAGCATCTACTCAAATCATCTGTGAAGTAAGAACATAACGATATCCACTGCGTGCCTCAGCACTCATTGGACTGCACACATCAAAATATATTACTTCCAACAAGTTGCTTTCTTGTTCCATCTTACTGAAAACGAGGCCTTTCAGTCATCTTGCCCATGTGGTATGATTTGCATGTCTCAAGTGATTCAAAATCAAGTTAGTCCAAATGATCCATCTGTATGGAGTTTCTTCATGCATATATACCAATAGACATGGTTCGCATGTCTCAATCTTTTCAAAAATGAGTGAGTCCAAAGATCCATCAACATGGAGCTTCTTCATGCGTTTTATACCAATATGACTCAAATGGCAGTGCCACAAGTATGTGGTACCATCATTACTATCTTATATCTTTTGGCATGAACATGTGTATCACTACGATCGAGATTCAATAAACCATTCATTTTAGGTGCAAGACCATTGAAGGTATTATTCAAATAAATAGAGTAACCATTATTCTCCTTAAATGAATAACTGTATTGCGATAAACATAATCCAATCATGTCTATGCTCAACGCAAACACCAAATAACAATTATTTAGGTTTAACCAATCTCGATGGTAGATGGAGCATGCGATGCTTGATCACATCAACCTTGGAAACACTTCCAACACATATCGTCATCTCACCTTTAGCAAGTCTCCGTTTATTCCGCAGCTTTTATTTTGAGTTACTAACATTTATCAACCGAATTGGTATCTAATACCCTGGTGCTACTAGGAGTACTAATAAAGTACACATTAATATAATTTATATCCAATATACTTCTGTCGACCTTGCCAGCCTTCTCATCTACCAAGTATCTAGGGTAGTTCTGCTTCAGTGACTATTCCTCTCATTTCAGAAGCACTTAGTCTTGGGTTTGGGTTCAACCTTGGGTTTCTTCACTAGAGCAGCAACTGATTTGCCGTTTCATGAAGTATCCCTTCTTGCCCTTACCCTTCTTGAAACTAGTGGTTTTACTAACCATCAACAATTGATGCTCCTACTTGATTTCTACTTTCGCAGTGTCAAACATCGCGAATAGCTCAAGGATCATCATATCTATCCCTGATATGTTATAGTTCATCACGAAGCTCTAGTAGCTTGGTGGCAGTGACTTTGGAGAACCATCACTATCTCATCTGGAAGATAACTCCCACTCGATTCAAGCGATTGTAGTACTCAGACAATCTAAGCTCATGCTCAACGATTGAGCTTTTCTCCCTTAGTTTGCAGGCTTAAGAATCAGAGGTCTCACACCACTTGACGTGGGCACGAGCCTGAAATCCCAATTTCAGCTCTTGGAACATCTCATATGTTCTGCGATGTTTCAAAATGTCTTCGGTGCCTCAATTCTAAACCGTTAGCATTACACACTGAACTATCATGTAGTCATCAAAACATGTATGTCAGATGTTCGCAACATCCACAGACGATGCTTGAGGTTCAGCACACCGAGTGGTGCATTAAGGACATAAGCCTCCTGCGCAGCAATGAGGATAATCCTCAGTTTACGGACCCAGTCCGCATAATTGCTACTATCAACTTTCAACTAAATTTTCTCTAGGAACATATCTTAAACAGTAGAACCAAAGCGTGAGCTACAACATAATTTGCAAAGACCTTTTGACTATGTTCATGATAATTAAGTTCATCTAATCAAATTATTTAATGAACTCCCACTCAGATAGACATCCCTCTAGTCATCTAAGTGATACATGATCCGAGTCAACTAGGCCGTGTCCGATCGTCACGTGAGACGGACTAGTCATCATCGGTGAACATCTTCATGTTGATCGTATCTACTATACGACTCATGTTCGACCTTTCGGTCTCTTGTGTTCCGAGGCCATGTCTGTACATGCTAGGCTCGTCAAGTCAACCTAAGTGTTTTGCATGTGTAAATCTGGCTTACACCCATTGTATGCGAACGTTAGAATCTATCACACCTGATCATCACATGGTGCTTCGAAACAACAAACTTTCGCAATGGTGCACAGTTAGGGGGAACACTTTCTTGAGATTTTAATGAGGGATCATCTTATTTATGCTACCATCGCAAATAAGATGTAAACATGACAAACATCACATGCAAATCATAAAGTGACATGATATGGCCAATATCATCTTGCGCCTTTGATCTCCATCTTGAGGCACGACATGATCACCTTCATCACCGGCATGACACCATGATCTCCATCATCATGATCTCCATCATCGTGTCTTCATGAAGTTGTCTCGCCAACTATTACTTCTACTACTATGGATAATGGTTTAGCAATAAAGTAAAGTAATTACATGGCATTATTCAATGACACGCAGGTCATACAATAAATTAAGACAACTCCTATGGCTCCTGCCGGTTGTCATACTCATCGACATGCAAGTCGTGGTTCCTATTACAAGAACATGATCAATCTCATACATCACATATCATTCATCACATTCTTTTTGGCCATATCACATCACATAGCATACCCTGCAAAAACAAGTTAGACGTCCTCTAATTGTTGTTGCATGTTTTACGTGGCTGCTATGGGTTTCTAGCAAGAACATTTCTTACCTACGCAAAAGCCACAACGGTGATATGCCAATTGCTATTTACCCTTCATAAGGACCCTTTTCATCGAATCTGATCCGACTAAAGTGGGAGAGACTGGCACCCGCTAGCCACCTTTATGCAACAAGTGCATGTCAGTCGGTGGAACCTGTCTCACGTAAGCATACGTGTAAGGTCGGTCTGGGCCGCTTCATCCCACAATACCGCTGAAACAAAGATAGGACTAGTAACGGTAAGCAAATTGAACAAAACAATGCCCACAACTACTTGTGTTCTACTCATGCATAGAATCTACGCAATAGACCAAGCTCATGATGCTACTGTCGGGGAACGTAGCAGAAATTCAAAATTTTCTATGCATCACCAAGATCAATCTATGGAGATTCTAGCAACGAGAGGGGAGTGCATCTTCATACCCTTTAAGATCGCGATGCGGAAGCGTTACAAGAACGCGGTTGGAGGAGTCGTACACGCAGCAATTCAGATCGCAGTCGATTCCGATCTAAGCGTCGAACAACGGCGCCTCCGCGTTCAACACACGTGCAGCCCGGTGACGTCTCCCATGCCTTGATCCAGCAAGGAGGAGGGAGAGGTTGGGGAAGACAACTCCAGCAGCAGCACAACAGCGTGGTGGTGGTGGAGCAGCGTGGTTTCCAGCAGGGCTTCGGCAAGCACTACGAAGGACGAGGATGTGGAGAGGTAGGGCTGCGCCGAGAGACAGAGAGAGAGAGAGAGAGACTCGTGTCTTTGGCATCCCCCAAACCCCCACTATATATAGGAGGGGAGGTGGTTGCGCCCCCTCTAGGGTTCCCACCCTAGGGGGTGCGGCAGCCCTAGATGGGACTGGAGGGGGCGGTCAGGAGGGAGAGAGAGGGGGGCGCGCCCTAGGGTGGGCCTTTGGGCCCATCTGCGCCTAGGGTTTCCCCTCTCTCCACATAGATGCACCCCGCGCCTTGGTGGGAGGCACACCGGCTCACTCAGGGGCTAGTCCCTGTTGGAGAACGTTGCAGAAAATAAAAAATTTCCTACGGTTTCACCAAGATCCATCTATGAGTTCATCTAAGCAACAAGTCATGGGAGAGATGCATCTACATACCACTTTGTAGATCGCGAGCGGAAGCGTTCAAAAGAACGGGGTTGAGGTAGTCGTTCTCGTCGTGATCCTATCACCAGAGATCCTAGCGCCGAACGGACGGCACCTCCGCGTTCAACACATGTACGGGCGGTGTGATGTCTCCTCCGTCTTGATCCAGCAAGGGGAAAGGAAAGGTTGATGATGATCCAGCAGCACGACGGCGTGGTGGTGGATGCAGCAGAACTCCGCCAGGGCTTCGCCAAGCTGCTGCGGGAGGAGGACGAGGTGTAGCAGGGGGAGGGAGGCGCCAAGACTTGGGTGCGGCTGCCCTCCCCCCTGCCCTCCTTTATATAGGCCCCCAGGGGGGCACCGGCCCTGGGAGATCAATCTCCCAAGGGGGGCGGCGGCCAAGGGGGGTGGAGTGCCCCCCAAGGCAAGTGGTGCGCCCCCCCACCTAGGGTTTCCAACCCTAGGCGCAGGGGGGCCCAAGGGGGGGCGCACCAGCCCACTAGGGGCTGGTTCCCCTCCCACTTCAGCCCACGGGGCCCTCCGGGATAGGTGGCCCCACCCGGTGGACCCCCGGGACCTTTCCGGTGGTCCCGGTACAATACCGGGTGACGCTGAAACTTTCCCGATGGCCGAAACAGCACTTCCTATATACTTTTCTTTACCTCCGGACCATTCCGGAACTCCTCATGATGTCCGGGATCTCATCCGAGACTCCGGACAACATTCGGTTTGCTGCATACTCATATTCATACAACCCTAGCGTCACCGAACCTTAAGTGTGTAGACCCTACGGGTTTCGGAGACATGTAGACATGACCGAGACGGCTCTCCGGTCAATAACCAACAGCGGGATCTGGATACCCATGTTGGCTACCACATACTCCTCGATGATCTCATCGGATGAACCACGATGTCGAGGGTTCAAGCAACCCCGTATACTATTCCCTTTGTCAGACGGTATGTTACTTGCCCGAGACTCGATCGTCGGTATCCCAATACCTCGTTCAGTCTCGTTACCGGCAAGTCACTTTACTCGTACTGTAATGCATGATCCCGTGACCAGACACTTGGTCACTTTGAGCTCATTATGATGATGCACTACCGAGTGGGCCCAGTGATACCTCTCCGTAACACGGAGTGACAAATACCAGTCTCGATCCGTGTCAACCCAACAGACACTTTCGGAGATACCTGTAGTGCACCTTTATAGTCACCCAGTTACGTTGTGACGTTTGGTACACCCAAAGCACTCCTATGGTATCCGGGAGTTACACGATCTCATGGTCTAAGGAAGAGATACTTGACATTGGAAAAGCTCTAGCAAAACGAACTACACGATCTTGTGCTATGCTTAAGAATGGGTCTTGTCCATCACATCATTCTCCTAATGATGTGATCCCGTTGTCAACGACATCTAATGTCCATAGTCAGGAAACCATGACTATCTGTTGACCAACGAGCTAGTCAACTAGAGGCTTACTAGGGATGTATTGTGGTCTATGTATTCACACGTGTATTACGATTTGTGGATAATACAATTATAGCATGAATAAAAGACAATTATCATGAACAAGGAAATATAATAATAATCCATTTATTATTGCCTCTAGGGCATATTTCCAACAGTCTCCCACTTGCACTAGAGTCAATAATCTAGTTACATTGTGATGAATCGAACACCCATAGAGTTTTGGTGTTGATCATGTTTTGCTCGCGAGAGAGGTTTAGTCAACGGATCTGCAACATTCAGATTTGTATGTACTTTGCAAATATCTATGTCTCCATCTTAAACATTTTCACGGATGGAGTTGAAGCGATGCTTGATGTGCCTGGTCTTCTTGTGAAACCTGGGCTCCTTGGCAAGGGCAATAGCTCCAGTGTTGTCACAGAAGAGTTTGATCGGCCCCGACGCATTGGGTATGACTCCTAGGTCGGTGATGAACTCCTTCACCCAAATTGCTTCATGCGCTGCCTCCGAGGCTGCCATGTACTCCGCTTCACATGTAGATCCCTCCACGACGCTCTGCTTGCAGCTGCACCAGCTTACTGCTCCACCATTCAACATATACACGTATCCGGTTTGTGACTTAGAGTCATCCAGATCTGTGTCGAAGCTAGCGTTGACGTAACCCTTTATGACGAGCTCTTCGTCACCTCCATAAACGAGAAACATGTCCTTTGTCCTTTTCAGGTACTTCAGGATATTCTTGACCGCTGTCCAGTGTTCCTTGCCGGGATTACTTTGGTACCTTCCTACCAAACTTATGGCAAGGTTTACATCAGGTCTGGTACACAGCATGGCATACATAATAGATCCTATGGCTGAGGCATAGGGGATGATGCTCATCTCTTCTTTATCTTTTGCTGTGGTCGGGCATTGAGCCGAGCTCAATCTCACACCTTGCAGTACAGGCAAGAACCCTTTCTTGGACTGATCCATTTTGAACTTCTTCAAAATCTTATCAAGGTATGTGCTTTGTGAAAGACCTATGAGGCGTCTCGATCTATCCCTATAGATCTTGATGCCTAATATGTAAGCAGCTTCTCCAAGGTCCTTCATTGAAAAACACTTATTCAAGTAGGCCTTAATGCTGTCCAAGAATTCTATATCATTTCCCATCAAAAGTATGCCATCTACATATAATATGAGAAATGCTACAGAGCTCCCACTCACTTTCTTGTAAACGCAGGCTTCTCCATAAGTCTGCATAAACCCAAACGCTTTGATCATCTCATCAAAGCGAATGTTCCAACTCCGAGATGCTTGCACCAGCCCATAAATAGATCGCTGGAGCTTGCATACTTTGTTAACATTCTTAGGATCGACAAAACCCTCTGGCTGCATCATATATAGTTCTTCCTTAAGATGCCCGTTAAGGAATGCCGTTCTGACGTCTATCTGCCATATCTCATAATCATAGTATGCGACAATTGCTAACATGATTCAGACGGACTTAAGCTTCGCTACTGGAGAGAAAGTCTCATCATAGTCAATCCCTTGAACTTGTCGATAATCCTTAGCGACAAGTCGAGCTTTACAGATGGTTACATTACCATCCGCGTATGTCTTCTTCTTAAAGATCCATTTGTTTTCTATCGCTCGCCGATCATCGGGCAAGTCAGTCAAAGTCCATACTTTGTTTTCATACATGGATTCTATCTCGGATTGCATGGCTTCAAGCCATTTGTTGGAATCTGGGCCCGCCATCGCTTCTTCATAGTTCGAAGGTTCACCGTTGTCTAACAACATGATTTCCAGGACAGGGTTGCCATACCAATCTGGTGTGGAACGTGTCCTTGTGGACCTACGAAGTTCAGTAGCAACTTGATCAGAAGTACCTTGATCATCATCATTAATTTCCTCTCCAGTCGGTGTAGGCACCACATGAACATTTTCCTGAGCTGCACTACTTTCCGGTTCAAGAGGTAGTACTTCATCGAGTTCTACTTTCCTCCCACTTACTCCTTTCGAGAGAAACTCTTTTTCCAGAAAGGATCCGTTCTTGGCAACAAAGGTCTTGCCCTCGGATCTTAAGTAGAAGGTATACCCAATGGTTTCCTTAGGGTATCCTATGAAGACGCATTTTTCCGACTTGGGTTCGAGCTTTTCAGGTTGAAGTTTCTTGACATAAGCATCGCATCCCCAAACTTCTAGAAACGACAGCTTAGGTTTCTTCCCAAACCATAATTCATACGGCATCGTCTCAACGGATTTAGACGGTGCCCTATTTAAAGTGAATGTAGCTGTCTCTAGAGCGTATCCCCAAAATGATAGCGGTAAATCGGTAAGAGACATCATAGATCGCACCATATCCAATAGAGTGCGATTACGATGTTCGGACACACCGTTACGCTGTGGTGTTCCAGGCGGCGTGAGTTGTGAAACGATTTCACATTTTCTTAAGTGTGTACCAAATTCATGACTTAAATATTCTCCTCCACGATCCGATCGTAAGAATTTTATCTTTCGGTCACGTTGATTCTCTACTTCATTCTGAAATTCCTTGAACTTTTCAAAGGTCTCAGGCTTGTGTTTCATCAAGTAGACATACCCATATCTACTCAAGTCATCAGTGAGAGTGAGAACATAATGATATCCTCCGCGAGCCTCAACGCTCATTGGACCACACACATCAGTATGTATGATTTCCAATAAGTTGGTTGCTCGCTCCATTGTTCCGGAGAACGGAGTCTTGGTCATTTTGCCCATGAGGCATGGTTTGCATGTGTCAAATGATTCATAATCTAGAGACTCTAAAAGTCCATCAGCATGGAGCTTCTTCAGGCGCTTGACACCAATGTGACCAAGGCGGCAGTGCCACAAGTATGTGGGACTATCGTTATCAACTTTACATCTTTTGGTATTCACATTATGAATATGTGTAACATTACGTTCGAGATTCATTAAGAATAAACCATTGACCATCGGGGCATGACCATAAAACATATCTCTCATATAAACAAAACAACCATTATTCTCGGATTTAAATGAGTAGCCATCTCGTATCAAACGAGATCCAGATACAATGTTCATCCTCAAACTTGGCACTAAATAACAATTATTGAGGTTTAAAACTAATCCCGTAGGTAAATGTAGAGGTAGCGTGCCGACGGCGATCACATCGACCTTGGGACCATTCCCGACGCGCATCGTCACCTCGTCCTTCGCCAGTCTCCGCTTATTCCGCACCTCCTGCTGTGAGTTACAAATGTGAGCAACGGCACCGGTATCAAATACCCAGGAGTTACTACGAGTACTGGTAAGGTACACATCAATTACATGTATATCAAATATACCTTTAGTGTTGCTGGCCTTCTTGTCCGCTAAGTATTTGGGGCAGTTCCGCTTCCAGTGACCCTTCCCTTTGCAATAAAAGCACTCAGTCTCAGGCTTGGGTCCATTCTTTGACTTCTTCCCGGCAACTGGCTTACCGGGCGCGGTAACATCTTTGCCGTCCTTCTTGAAGTTCTTCTTACCCTTGCCCTTCTTGAACTTAGTGGTCTTATTGACCATCAACACTTGATGTTCTTTCTTGATTTCAACCTCTGCTGACTTTAGCATTGAAAATACTTCATGAATGGTCTTCACCATCCCCTGCATATTGTAGTTCAACACAAAGCTCTTGTAGCTCGGTGGGAGCGACTGAAGGATTCTGTCAATGACCGCCTCATCCGGGAGGTTGATCTCCAGCTGGGACAGGCGGTTGTGCAACCCAGACATTTTGAGTATGTGCTCACTGACAGAACTGTTTTCCTCCATCTTACAACTATAGAACTTGTCGGAGACTTCGTATCTCTCGACCCGGGCATGAGCTTGGAAAACCATTTTCAGCTCCTCGAACATCTCATATGCTCCGTGTTTCTCAAAACGCTTTTGGAGCCCCGGTTCTAAGCTATAAAGCATGCCGCACTGAACGAGGGAGTAATCATCAACACGTGATTGCCAAGTGTTCATAACGTCTTGGTTCTCTGGGATGGGTGCTTCACCTAGCGGTGCATCTAGGACATAATCTTTCTTGGCTGCTATGAGGATGATCCTCAGGTTCCGGACCCAGTCCGAATAGTTTCTGCCATCATCTTTCAGCTTGGTTTTCTCTAGGAACGCGTTGAAGTTCATGTTGACATGAGCGTTGGCCATTTGATCTACAAGACATATTTTGCAAAAGTTTTAGACTAAGTTCATGATAATTAAGTTCATCTAATCAAATTATTTAATGAACTCCCACTCAGATTAGACAACCCTCTAGTCATCTAAGTGTTACACGATCCGAGTCGACTAGGCCGTGTTCGATCATCACGTGAGACGGACTAGTCATCATCGGTGAACATCTCCATGTTGATCGTATCTTCCATACGACTCATGTTTGACCTTCCGGTCTCTGTGTTCTGAGACCATGTCTGTACGTGCTAGGCTCGTCAAGTTAACCCTAAGTGTTCTGCATGTGTAAATCTGTCTTACACCCGTTGTATGTGAACGTAAGGATCTATCACACCCGATCATCACGTGGTGCTTCGAAACGACGAACTTTAGCAACGGTGCACAGTTAGGGGGAACACTTTCTTGAAATTATTATAAGGGCTCATCTTATTTACTACCGCCGTTCTAAGTAAACAAGATGCATAAACATAATAAACATCACATGCAATTATATAATAGTGACATGATATGGCCAATATCATATAGCTCCTTTGATCTCCATCTTCGGGGCTCCATGATCATCTTCGTCACCGGCATGACACCATGATCTCCATCATTGTGTCTTCATGAAGTTGTCACGCCAACGACTACTTCTACTTCTATGGCTAACGCGTTTAGCAATAAAGTAAAGTAATTTACATGGCGTTCTTCAATGACACGCAGGTCATACAAAAAATAAAGACAACTCCTATGGCTCCTGCCGGTTGTCATACTCATCGACATGCAAGTCGTGATTCCTATTACAAGAACATGATCTCATACATCACAATATATCATTCATCATTCATCACAACTTCTGGCCATATCACATCACATGACAATTGCTGCAAAAACAAGTTAGACGTCCTCTAATTGTTGTTGCATCTTTTACGTGGCTGCAATTGGGTTCTAGCAAGAACGTTTTCTTACCTACGAATAACCACAACGTGATTTTGTCAACTTCTATTTACCCTTCATAAGGACCGTTTTCATCTAATCCGCTCCAACTAAAGTAGGAGAGACAGACACCCGCTAGCCAGCTTATGCAACTAGTGCATGTCAGTCGGTGGAACCTGTCTCACGTAAGCGTACGTGTAAGGTCGGTCCGGGCCGCTTCATCCCACAATACCACTGAAGCAAGAAAAGACTAGTAGCGGTAAGCAAGTTGACAAGATCTACGCCCACAACAAAATTGTGTTCTACTCGTGCAATAGAGAACTACGCATAGACCTAGCTCATGATGCCACTGTTGGAGAACGTTGCAGAAAATAAAAAATTTCCTATGGTTTCACCAAGATCCATCTATGAGTTCATCTAAGAAACGAGTCATGGGAGAGATGCATCTACGTACCACTTTGTAGATCGCGAGCGGAAGCGTTCAAAAGAACGGGGTTGAGGTAGTCGTTCTCGTCGTGATCCTATCACCGGAGATCCTAGCGCCGAACGGACGGCACCTCCGCGTTCAACACACGTACGGTCAGCGTGATGTCTCCTCCGTCTTGATCCAGCAAGGGGAAAGGAGAGGTTGATGATGATCCAGCAGCACGACGGCATGGTGGTGGATGCAGCAGAACTCCGGCAGGGCTTCGCCAAGCTGCTGCGGGAGGAGGACGAGGTGTAGCAGGGGGAGGGAGGCGCCAAGACTTGGGTGTGGCTGCCCTCCCCCCTGCCCTCCTTTATATAGGCCCCCAGGGGGGGTGCCGGCCCTGGGAGATCAATCTCCCAAGGGGGGCGGCAGCCAAGGGGGGTGGAGTGCCCCCCAAGGCAAGTGGTGCGCCCCCTCCACCTAGGGTTTCCAACCCTAGGCGAGGGGGGGCCAAGGGGGGTGCACCAGCCCACTAGGGGCTGGTTCCCCTCCCACTTCAGCCCACGGGGCCCTCTGGGATAGGTGGCCCCACCCGATGGACCCCCGGGACCCTTCCGGTGGTCCCGGTACAATACCGGGTGACCCCGAAACTTTCCCGATGGCCGAAACAGCACTTCCTATATAGTTTACTTTACCTCCGGACCATTCCGGAACTCCTCGTGATGTCCGGGATCTCATTCGGGACTCCGAACAACATTCGGTTTGCTGCATACTCATATTCATACAACCCTAGCGTCACCGAACCTTAAGTGTGTAGACCCTACGGGTTCGGGAGACATGTAGACATGACCGAGACGGCTCTCCAGTCAATAACCAACAGCGGGATCTGGATACCCATGTTGGCTCCCACATACTCCTCGATGATCTCATCGGATGAACCATGATGTCGAGGGTTCAAGTAACCCCATATACTATTCCCTTTGTCAGACGGTATGTTACTTGCCCGAGACTCGATCGTCGGTATCCCAATACCTCGTTCAGTCTCGTTACCGGCAAGTCACTTTACTCGTACCATAATGCATGATCCCGTGACCAGACACTTGGTCACTTTGAGCTCATTATGATGATGCACTACCGAGTGGGCCCAGTGATACCTCTCCGTAACACGGAGTGACAAATCCTAGTCTCGATCCGTGTTAACCCAACAGACACTTTCGGAGATACCTGTAGTGCACCTTTATAGTCACCCAGTTACGTTGTGACATTTGGTACACCCAAAGCACTCCTACGGTATCCAGGAGTTACACGATCTCATGGTCTAAGGAAGAGATACTTGACATTGGAAAAGCTCTAGCAAAACGAACTACACGATCTTGTGCTATGCTTAGGAATGAGTCTTGTCCATCACATCATTCTCCTAATGATGTGATCCCGTTGTCAACGACATCTAATGTTAGTCAGGAAACCATGACTATCTGTTGACCAACGAGCTAGTCAACTAGAGGCTTACTAGGGACGTATTGTGGTCTATGTATTCACACGTGTATTACGATTTCCGGATAATACAATTATAGCATGAATAAAAGACAATTATCATGAACAAGGAAATATAATAATAATCCATTTATTATTGCCTCTAGGGCATATTTCCAACAGTCCCTTCCCACTCTTGGCCCATGCAAGCCTCCGGGGCTAGTGGCCCCTCCCGTTGGACCCCCGGAACCCTTCCGGTGACGCTTGAAATACTCTGGTGTCCAAAACCTCACTTCCTATATATTATTCTTTACCTCCGGACCATTCCGGAACTCCTCGTGATGTCCGAGATCTCATCCGGGACTCCGAACAACATTCGGTAACCACATACAAACTTTCCCTATAACCCTAGCATCATCGAACCTTAAGTGTGTAGACCCTACGGTTCGAGAGGCATGTAGACATGACCGAGACATCTCTCTGGTCAATAACCAACAGCGGGATCTGGATACCCATGTTGGCTCCCACATGTTCCACGATGATCTCATCAGATGAGCAACGATGCCGGGGATTCAAGCAATCCCGTATACAATTCCCTTTGTCAATCGGTACATTACTTGCCCGCGATTCGGTCATCGGTATCCCAATACCTCGTTCAATCTCGTTACCGGAAAGTCACTTTACTCGTTCTATAATGCATGATCCCGTGACTAACTACTTAGTCACATTGAGCTCAGTATGATGATGCATTACCGAGTGGGCCCAGATATACCTCTCCGTCATACGGAGTGACAAATCCCAGTCTCGATTCATGCCAACCCAACAGACACTTTCGGAGATACCTGTAGTGTACCTTTATAGCCACCTAGTTACATTGTGACGTTTGGTACACCCAAAGTATTCCTACGGTATCCGGGAGTTGCGCAATCTCATGGTCTAAGGAAATGATACTTGACATTAGAAAAGCTTTTAGCAAATGAACTACACGATCTTGTGCTATTCTTAGGGTTTGAGTCTTGTCCATCACATCATTCTTCTAATGATGTGATCCAGTTATCAATGACATCCAATGTCCATGGTCAGGAGACCATAACCATCTATTGATCAACGAGCTAGTCAACTAGGGGCTCACTAGGGACATGTTGTGGTCTATGTATTCACACATGTATTACGGTTTCCAGTTAATACAATTATAGCATGAACAATAGACAATTACCATGAACAATGAAATACAATAATAACCATTTTATTATTGCATCTAGGGCATATTTCCAACAGTTGCATCACGATGTCTCCCAGGCTAGGTTGTCTACTATGACAACGTCTCTGCGGTGTACCTCTCCGCCCACCCCGTTCATCATCGCCGGACGAAGCAGATTGAGATGGACATTCACTTTGTGCGCGAGCAGGTGGCCCTTGGACGTATTCGGGTTCTCCATGTTCCGGCTGCACAACAGTTCGCCGATGTGATGACGAAGGGCCTGCCGACTTCCACCTTCGAGGAGTTTGGTTCCAGTATGTGCGTCACTGGCGCCGCTTCGACTGCGGGGGGTGTTGAGTATATTGTGTACGTGTATATTGTGTATTGGGCCCACCTCTTGTTTCCTCTATATAGTCGAGGTTGTGGCCCCTTCTGTACTCATATATACGTGTCTGGTGCACCGATTAATGCATTGCGTGTTGCACAGCCTATTCTCGTATTCCACGGTTTTGATACATTTTGCATATTATGTGATCCAGACAACGGTCACACGGAATGACAATTATTAGAAAGTTTTGAATCAACACAAATGGAAAGGGAATATAAGCTAAATTCTTGGAAAAAATGAACATGGATGGAAAGAGAATTGAAACCGGGATACAAAGCCAAGATCACTCGCACATATATATGTTGGTCATCAAACAAAACCTCGAATGACAGTTATTGACAAAAGAGGAAGGAAAGGGGGCAAAAATACCCAAGAAGTAAAATACCACATTGGTCATTAGGCTAACTAATTTGTAGTGTTGGCAATGGACCCTCCTAATCTTAAAAAGCTGCAAAGCTTGAAACTCTTGATTTATCACTTTAAGAAAGGTTGGTCGGTTAGTCAAAGAAATTTTCTTTTGACCCAGGAACCGTAGACCAATGTTTCATATTAATAATAATTTACAAAATATATGTAAAGTGAAAATTAAAATAAAGAAAAGCTATCCAATTCCTTTTCTAGGCCACATGGAAAAATTGAAGGGAACCGTAAACTGTATGGTTCACAAGTTAACTGTGTACCAATTGTTTAATAGTTCTGCCTTTTGTTATTTCATAACACAGTGATCTTGGGACATTTTTCAAGATAATGTCTCCAACCATTGATATCTTGAACAACATTTCTGAATATGTTTATCTTCTGTTGAGTCCAAATACTCCAGCATCCCATGATGGTTAGTCGAATAATTATAGATGTCAATCACTAAGCAGAAGTAAGCAAAAAAGTGAAACCAACAAAACAATGGATCGACTTCTATGGACTAGAGGGGGTTGGGGTGGGGGTGAATGGTCCTAACAAAAAAATTACTCCAAAATTTAGTTGGCAAAGTTAGCTATTTGTACTTGGAATCTTAGGAACACCTACACGTGCAACTCTACAACAACATATGAATGCAGAAGCGAAACTTGCAAGAGAGTAGTGGGGTAAAGAAAAGGGATTGCAAACACAATTGACATTATGATTTTTTCCCTACTCTTTGGTGGAGGTTCGAACACGAATCCTAAGATGCATAAATGCCTCGTTGGCATCACCCACAAACAGAAGAAAAGGGATTGCAAGATTGCAAACACAATTGACATTGTGATTTTTTTCCTACTCTTTGGTGGAGGTTCGAACACGAATCCTAAGACGCATAAATGCCTCGTTGGCATCACCCACAAACAGTTAATAAAATGCATATTCCATCATGGCTTGCTGCTAGAAAATGTTATGCTCAGAGGTACAAGACCTAATAGAGATGGTGTCAATTGAAAAGGAGTCCGTTGGTATGCAAGAGAATTTCTTGGCAGTTCCGAAGCAAACTTGGAAAACATAAAAAACATTCATTCCACATACAACTAGTAGTATCGAGTAGAAATAATACTTGAAAGTATCAGAAAAGCTAAAACCCCAGGAATTTGAGTGGAAAACTTGAGGATTTGGTTTAAGATTTTGAGATATAGTTCATTCCTAATTAACTTGCATATTATGTTTTTGATAATATGATTGTTCTACAATGTGAATTGTGAATTCACCATAAGAATATAACAATACAAACTATCAGCTTGAAGGACGAGACGTGGCTCGATGGTTGGGGTTGGCAGTGGCCACCCTGCCCGCCCAAGATCGATCCCTAGGATCGACGTGGGTGTCTCACTTGGGGTATTTTCCCCTTGCAGGTACATCACACATCTACGAGCTATTCACGGAGTTGGATGACTTCGGAAGTTTCTTAAGACGTGTCGCATGTGTATAGATTATAGATCTTGGTAGACACATAGCAGGTGTGTTTAGTGGGGTGGGTGCGTGCATGTGGTGTTGTGTGTTGTGCGCCTGGTTATGACCTATATCCATGCTAAAAAAGGATGGTATCACCAATGATGTTTCAACTCAAAAACATGTCTAAGTTCGTCATTTTAATTGTATTTGTCTTGTCATTAATCATCAAAATCTGATTCTCACCAAAAAAAATCATCAAAATCTAACGGTGAGCACGGCTAGACCGTGCTCCCATTAGGCTGGTCATAGTGGAGAGTAACTTAGACTAGTAACATACATATGTTACTAGTCTATGTTACTACCTTCATAGTGGGTAGTGTCATAGGTGTGGTAACATAGTTGCCTTCATTTATTACTTTGTAGACTCATTATGCATTGGAAACCGCTATGTGATGGTAACATATTATGTTACTCTATTTGCCTCTCTTCTCATTAACTACTTGCCACATCACCAATTTTGCTTATGTGGCATCTATGTTACTACCTATGTTACTCCCACTATGACCAGCCTTACGTTATAAAGCTCTCAATTTCCCACGCAAAATTATTATTGTTTTAAATAAAGCTCTCAATTTCTAGAAAAGTTAAAAAATAAAGCTCTCCATTCTCTATTTCGCCTCATGTAAGATTATCTCCTAAATAAGAGCGTCCTTTCCACTCTGTTGAGCGTAAGCCATGACCTCGCAGCAGTCACCGCCGCCGCCGGCGGCGAAGTCACAGCGACCACCCGCTCCCACCACCGTAACCGCTCTCGACGATGATCTCCTCCGCGAGATCTTCCTCCGCCTCCCCTCCCTACCGACCCTTGTCTGTGCGGCCCTCAGCTGCCGCACCTTTTTCCACGCCGTCCGGTCGTCCCCCGCCTTCCGCCGCAGCTTCCGGGAGGCCCGTCCACCACCTCTCCTCGGCCTCTTCTTCGACCCCGACGGCCCCTCCATCCCCGCCTTCGCACCCCTCCGCCGCCGCTCCGACCCTGACCTCGCCGCCGTCGTCCGCGGCGCCGATTTCTTCCTCACCCGCCTCCCCGACGACGACGACGACGACGACGACGCCTTACCGGAGTGGGTCATACAAGACTGCCGCGACGGCTACGTCCTCCTCGAACACGGAAGCCTGGAGCAGTACGCCGTCTACAACCCCCTCACACGGGCCCTGGATCTCATCCCCCAGCCGCCCGACGAGATCTTCGACGACGGGCACGGCGTCGCCTCCTCTCTTGGGTGCTACATCCTCTCCTCCGAAGAGGGCGGCGAAGCGCTGCGCCTGGTCTACACCTGTTACGATGAGTCGCGGGCGCGTGCCGCCGTCTTCTCATCAGAAAGCAGGGAGTGGCAGATGCTCCCGTGGTCCGAGCCTGTGACGCCACTGCCTGAGGACGAACACTGGCTTCAACTTGGCACAATGGTGAATGGGTTCGTCTACTGGATACACAAAAATCTAGCCTACATTCTCGTGCTGAACACCGCGACACTGCAATTCTCCCAGGTGGATGTGCCGCGAGTTTTGGTGGGTCATGATTTAATGTTTAAGGTTGGCGAGACCAAGGATGGAAAGCCTTGCATTGTCTGCCCAGTTGATTTTCATCTTTTTGTCTGGGTCTGGCGAGCCGGTCATGATGGAATTGAGAAATGGAAATTCCACAAGAGGATTCCGTTGGAGACGATTGTCGAGGTCACCGACGGTACACTTGACGAGCATTCTGAACTGAAGGTTTTGGCCATTATTGGTGGATTTGTGTACTTCTGTACCATGGATATGTTGGTTGACGCAAATGATCCTTGTTGGTTCCTGTCTCTATGCATGGAGACAGGAGAGCTGGGCACGCTCTTTCGGAGGAGATTCGACGGCCATGTCCACCCCTACATCATGGCATGGCCTCCTTCTTTGATAGACAACAAGGTGAACCCTCAACTTGAAGGTGCTTGACAAAATGCGGACAAGGTATCCTGACATTTCCTTCGTTTGGCCACTAGATGGTATTGTAGTAATGATATGTTCGAGGTGACGATAAAAAAAAGGTTGTTTTTGTTTGTGACACGGGTAAATTGGAGTATCTATATTTTGTAGCATTCGCCAAATGCTTGCTTATGTTTTTATTTTTCATTTGATACTTATTTTCTTTATCATGCCCAAGGTCCAGCAGTACTAAGTTTAGTAGTAGCGCAGGCTCGGCAATATGCCGATTTATTTGTTTGCAAATGTTAAAGTCCCTTCACTTTCCACTGTGCCATTCAGCACAAGTCTATGGCTCTATATGACTGCCTGCATTTTTGAACATATGGCATTCCACCTCCTTTGAGACCGAGATTCCACCTTTTATCTGTAGCGTTGTAATTTCTATCCTATACCTATGTTGTGTTGTCCGTTGGACAGAATTTAGACTCTTCATATGTAAATGCCTGTAAGAGGTTCCACTTGGCCTTTTTATTTTCTCCCAATCACTCCATTGTTTTGTTTTCCCTCTCATTCACCTTATTTTTGAAATGAGATACCTATCCATCTACTTGAATACAATATTCACTTCCAATTTGGGATTCTTCCCATGAAATAGTTTACATTTTGAACTCCTGTTGATAAGATTAAAATAAGAAATTCGGTTTTGAAACCCACTAAAAATAGGGCAGAAAATAGGTTAGCTGGAGACAAAGGATGATATTGACAATTCGTGGTTGACTTGCTCTGGTTAAATCATGCCTTAGCAACATGCTCTTTTACATCTAGGGGTCAGAAAGGGAACAGATTTTTTCAGAGCATAGTTCCTATGGTACGAAGACCAACATATTAGGAAATACTCCCTCCGTCCCTTATTACTTGATGCTCAAACGGATGTATCCATCTAGATATATCCGTTTGAGCGTCAAGTAATAAGGGACAGAGGAAGTATCATTTAGTAGGCTGGCCTATATTTGTAGACCCAATGAACAAGTTGACTTGGGGGTTTTGGATCTTCAAATGATGAATAAGGTCTTACTAGCAATGGCTCTGCGAACTTGAGACCTAGGATCACCTCTGGCAGAAAAGAGAAATACGGCAAAACCATTGCATTACTGGTATTAAACAAATAAATGGAGATTCTCAATTTTGGTCAGGTTTCCCTGACATGAAAGATTCATTCTATAAGCATAAGAATTGTCGGGGATGGAACCACCATATTCTGGAAAGAACTACTAACCTCATCTCTCCTTTCATATGCTATATGATATCTGTCTTAGTCTCGACATTTCTGTTTTTGAAGTGATAAATGAAGGGTGGGATGCCATCTTTATAAGTAGGGCATATGATCAATAGCTAAAGCAAAACAGGACATATGATCACATCCCCCCTTTTAAGAATAGGATGGAAGGTTGATATGCATCGTCAGATTTTTGTCAGGATGAGACCATTGACCATTTATTTCTATCCTGTTCACTTGCAAGGTTTGCCTGTAATATAATATCATGTGTTTTTAATCTCTATTTTGTTAGCACAATTTTTTTGAAAAAGGAAGACTTCTAGAGAAAGAAATTGCAAAATCTAGTTTTTTTTTGTCTCCGTCTAATTTGTCGGACATTGTCAGTAGCAGACTGTAAGCTATCATCTGGTTATTGGATATATAAATTGGCACATTATTTTCCAAATAAAGAGCATGCGTGTTATATTCCTGACTAAGAACTATCAGACATGCACCTCAAGAGAATCCAGTCAAGAAAGTGTGACTAACACATGCAACATTCCTACCTGCAGACTAGTACTATGAACCGTATTCGTTCTCCACTTGCATACATGCATGTTGAATTCTTAGCGTATCTTCCTCATGCCTCCAGCTCTTTGCCAGGAAGCTACAGTCCATACAAACAGGGCCATAGCCTCTCGTATGTCTATGTAAACCCATAAAGCAAGCTATAGACTATACTGTGTTCTTATACACAATGACAGTTTAATAAAAGAAGAGAAATGAGATCTCCACCATCATCTATTTACACAATTTGCATCTCATCCCCCTTAGTTTTGGCCTGACTTCCTCCGCTATCTTGACAATTGCGAAGAACAGGACCCTGTACACTACCATCATCCCACAAAGGATGGCAATGTTGACCCACTTGGAGTACCCCATCTCCACCTGCAGCTTCTCTTGCAGCACCCAAAGGCCACTGATGGTGACATTCTTCTCGACCAGCTGGTCGCTTGGGAACGTCTGCCCTATGAACTCGTTCTTGTAGAACCCCTGCACCGCGTACTTGTGGAAGGAGATGTAGTAGCAAGGGTACTTCCACACTGGCTTCGGGAGTTCGTTGGGGAGGCGGAAGAAACCGCCATTGAGCATCATCACCCCTTGCACCCCGGCCCCAACAATGATCCCCATCAGGAAGTCTGGGACAATGACAGCGATGATCATCATCATGCTCTCCACCAGCAGTGTGCACATGCACAGGTTGATGACGAAGTAGGCGAAGCGGTCAGGACCTTTCATTAGCCCGGTGAGGTAATACAGCATTGCGCCGGGGATCACGGCGATGACGGCTAGGTATGGAGTGGCCGACAGCGTGTTTGAGATCACAAACTCCGCCACGCCGTAATGGCCGCTTAGCCTCTCCCTTCTGAATACCTAGAAATAAAGTGTGCAGCCAGGCTTTATTTATTTATTTCAGACTTTCAGTATAGAGTGAATGTGTGGACATATAAGTGCTCTTATGAAAATGTTAGTCTGATGGCAGAGAGAAAGCAACCTTTACATCCTCTACAAAAGAAGGGAATCCTCCAATAGCCATGAAAGTAATAAGTGCTGTCGTATACATTATGACTTCACATCTAGACTGAAAAATCAGGGGAACAAATCAGTTTTGTTGATATATAAAATATTTTATGTTGCCTAATGAATCATGTCTTACAGAATTCACCTGGATGGAACTGTAACTGTGGCCAACTTGGTAGAATATAGTGCCAAGACAAATGCCAATGCCCAGGTAAACACCCAAACGCATCCAGTAGTATCCTATGTCCCTGTGCATATTCACAAATGACCTTCTGGTGAGCACAAAGAGCTTTGTTGAGAAGCTGGCTTGTTCCCTCTTCCTAAATGGAGCTCCACCCTGGAATATAGCTCAAATATTAGAACAAGAATTTGATCTTGAATGTGTAAACATCGCTAGGTCAGCACCATATACTCCATGGCAAGAAGTTTGTTGCCGGTTCATTGAAATGAAAATTGACATGATCTTATACAGGTTCTGAATTAATATGTTACTCCCTTCAGCTGAACTTTGAAAACATTGACCACCAGTATGTTTTGAATATTCAGATTGGACATCATATGCATTTGTTGAAAAATATTTCCAATATGCTATAACTTTACTAGGTATTATATACTCCCTCCGATCCAAATAAGTGTCGTGGTTTTAGTTCAAATTTATTTTGTATCGGAGGGAGTACATATTATACTACAACAGACACAAGTGGCCAAAGTTACATTTTGAAGGCCGTGAAAATGTCTAAACGCCACTTTTTGCTGAACTAGAGGGAGCATTTCACTGACTGAATTTATCCTAATAATCAATTTACAGTTACTATATACAGGTTAGTCCACATTTGGGTGATCTCTTTTTTGTAACCACACATCTTGACAATTTTGGCCAAAACAATACAATCTTTATTCCTGAGAAAAAATAATCTAAATGGGGCCTGTAAGCAACTTACTATCCCTTTCATCTCAGCTATCCGGTCCATTGTTTTCTCTGAATAAGCGGGGGACTGGTAAGCATCTGTCAGGATCTCTATTGCTTCGGCTGCCGGTTTTCTCCTAGCTTTGGAGCTCTCAACAATTTCCTGCATGGATATGGGATCACGTAGCTAAAGTATAACATACTGTACTTTATGTTCAGACTGTCATACAAAGAAATGACGAGGAAAAATAGGTACTACCTCGTCAAAATCTTTGTTGATTGTCCTCAGGAAGTGGTCAGAAGGGTTCCTCAGGTGTGGGCATGGGAAGCCACTTTCAGTGAAGAACTGGTACAGGAAATGAACACCAAAACAACCTGTAAACCCAACATTTCCATGGAGAAAAGAGGGATTTGTCATTTGTAAAATGCAGTATCCTCACCTGGGTGGCGTCGGAGGCTGGTCCGAAGAAGACGGTCCGGCCGTAGGCGAGGAGGCAGAGGCGGTGGAAGAGGTCGAAGACGTCGCCGCAGGGCTGGTGCACGGCGGCGACGACGGTCATGCCCTCCCTCGCAGCGACCCTGGCGATGTGGCTCATGACGTGGTAGGAGGCGGCGCTGTCGAGCCCGCTGGTGGGCTCGTCGAGGAAGAGCAGCCGCGGGCGGGTGAGCATCTCGACGCAGATGGTGACCCGCTTCCGTTGCCCGCCGCTGATGCCCTTGGTCATCCGCCCGCCGATGCGCGTGTCCATGGCGTCCCCCAGCCCCATCTCCCGGATCACGGCGTCCGCGTGCGCCCGCTTCTCCTCCGCTGACATGCTCCCCGGCAGCTGCAGCTGCGCTGAGTAGTAGATGGCCTCCCGCACCGACATCGTCGACATCAGCACGTTGTCTTGGGTCACGTAGGCCTTCAAGTTCAGTTCACAGCATCCAGTCGTTAGCTTGGACTACACATTGATCGTATCGTACGCTACCACTACTCAACAAATTGCTAATATTGAAAACAAGCATTGGAAGCATGAAACAAGATAGAAAGCAGATGTGCTTGCTGGCAGGGCAAAATGCATAATGTTACTGGTAGGGTAGATTCACCTTGGTACAAGCATGTCTTAGTAACATGCCACTGTACGTGATGTCCTTCTACCCCATTCCTGTGGGTGTTAGGAAGAGATGTAGCTTCCTTAGAGCTAGAACAGTACTCCCTCCGTCCGGAAATACTTGTCGGAGGGATGGATGTATCTAGACGTATTTTGGTTCTATATACATCCATTTTTATGCATTTTTTCGACAAGTATTTCCGGACGGAGGGAGTATATAGCAAGACAGATGATAATAAAAAGAAATACCACTTAGTTAATTGGGCGACTGTTTGTAGATCTAAAAAGCAAGGAGGCCCTGGTGTTCTTAATTTAACTTGGCATGCATGTCTGTGGCAAACTGTTCTACTTGACAAGTATGCCAAGAATGCATGTGTCTGCAGTTCATCACACAGTTAGGCATTCCCTATCTGGTCCAGCCTGAGAAGTGTTAAACATTTGTTCTATACAAATTGCAAGAAGATTATGGGGAATGGTATAAATACCAGGTTTTGGGAGTATTGGTGGATAGGTTCTAAACCTTTTGTGCCAGTCTCAATGAAGGTTATACAATACCTGTTTTGGTAAGAACATCTCTTCTGCTGCTGGGATGGTGTCAATTTTAGGAGAGCTCTTTGTGGGTGATTCTTCGGTGCTTTGGGAAAGTATAAAAGATGATTGTGAGGATGTTGTTTCAAATGATCAAAGGTACACTGCGAGGTGGACGCTTACCACTAATGGTAAACCCGCAGCCAATTCTCTTCATCAGAAAATGATATTGAACAACTCTTTAACTTCCCGCAACAATTCATGTGGAAAGTTGAGGCCCCTCCCAAAAATCAAGGTTTTCATTTGGCCGATGACTAAAAAGGTGTATTCCGACCAAAGATGGCCTGCTGAGGAGGGTATGGATAGGTAGTAAGGCTTGCACATTTTGTGGTCAAGATAAAAGTGTAGATCATTTTTTTCTTTTCTTTAGTTGCTCTGTTGCTGGACTTCATCTTGAGTTTATGGCAGTGCGCTTTGAATCTTACTCCTGCCCCTGTTGATCTGAACCATTTGCTTTGGAGCTTGGCCAAGGAGCTTTTCAAAGAAGCATACATTCTTAGTTACTGTTGGAATCACATCTGTGTTTTTAGGCTGTTTGGAGACGCGGAAATGATGTATGTTTTAATGACAAAGAGGACCAATGGCCCCTTTGCACAGTTGTCAGTCCATTCCGCTTCCAAGTGGCTGATGCTGCCTTTGGTTTCTTCCTGGCCAGAAGCTATTACATGTTGAATCCACCCTTGTTTGTGCGAAACGCTCCCTCCGGGTTGAATAAAAAGACACGGCTGTAATTCGCACTACTGATCTAGAGGGTGTTTGGATACGTTTTAGTTCCATGACTAAAAGTAGTGGGACTAAAACTTGTTAGCATCATCCATGTTTGGATCTAAATACTAAAGAGATTAAAATCAAGTTAATGAGCATTTATTATCCTTCAAGGCCTCCAATCGAGAACTCGCATGTGTTAAAGGAGGAGAGTTAAATGAGGAGAGAGAGGACTAATCCACATTTTAGTAGGGGTACCCTTGACTAAAAAAAATTAGTCTCAAGACTAGTTTTAGTCCCTCTTTAGTCAGGGGTGCTTGAAACTTTAGCCTCTTAAAAAGACTATTTTTAGTCAGACAAAATAAGTCCATTGGATCAAGCACCCTCCTAATCTTTTCTTTTCCAGATTTCCCTTTGCTTCAGATCAGGTTGTTTTTATTTCTCCAGTTGTGGTTTGTGTCGAACCGTGGTTTCTTTTAATGGAAATCGGAAGGGGAAGCCCCTCTTTTGCCCCAAAAAAAAAACTACGAGAGAGCACCAAAGCCATTTTTCTCTAGTCTCACGTACCGAGGTTCCGAAGGCGAGCTTCTCCCGGCGGCCATTGATCAGGATCGACCCGGTCTCGGTGATCCCGGGCCCCAACCTTCCTGCGACGGAAGGAAAAGAAAATCAGCTTCGGTGGTTAAAACCAGGTACCTGTGGTAGACTGGTAGCTCAGGAAGTTAACACTCTGAATCAAACATTCTGCAGTGCTGCACATGCGCATGTACTAGTACCACGTCTGAATTTTTATCTAGTACCATTACCACGTCTGAGTCGTTTGTTGGTTGCGCTAACTCCTTTGGCTGAATGATGCTTTTATTATGTCTCCGTAGACAAAGAAGAAAAACAAACCGACAGAGCAATAAAGCACGTATCTCGGAAAGAAAGCTTTGACGTGGCGTGACCCGATCGAGCCGCTCCCAGTCCCGTCCATCCACACCTCTCGAACCTTCGTGTAGGCCCGTTTCATTCATGCGGCAGACGACAGGCACAGTGAGCATCAGGGAAGGAATGGATCAGGCAGCATGGGGCTACAGTACGGCCGTCTCTTATGCGCAGGACGGTCTGATCGCTGAGTTGGTGTCATCATTAAATTTGACGTTGAGTCTTCATCCATTATTTTATTGTATGGTGCTTTTATTTCGACAAAAAAGATCTGATTATTTTATTGTATGGTGCTTTTATTTCGACAAAAAAGATCTGCCGTGATGTAGGTGCTCAGACAGAAATCTCTCTGTCACCAAGGTATAGTTCAATGGCACTGCAGTCTGTATTTACATTAGTAATAGAATGTAATGTAATGGACAAAAACAATATATATAAGGTGGCTTAGTTTATTTTAAAAGTCAAATTTATCTTTGTTTGATCCAAGTTCACATAAAGTTATCAATATCTACAATACTAAATTAGTACTCCCCCATCCCATAATATAAGAACGTTTTTTTACACTAGTGTCATTATAATTATCTTGAAATATATTTTATTTACTTTGTATTGTGGATGATTGATCAAGCATATAAACATTTTTTAAATCAAATGCAAATTATATTATGAAATGGAGGGAGTATATGGCACACACTTAGGCCACCGACAACGCTTGCATAGGCGCTTAGCTGAAAATAAATATGCGAAGTTTAACGCAGCGTCCGTGTTAGAGTCCCTCCTTCCAATGCTGGAGGCGTTACACGGAGTTGAAAAAATGAGAAAAGATTAGATAGCATGTGAGCGAAAAAGCTGAGGCGCACGGGGACTCTTTTTGCATCCACACCAGCCGGAATCTTAGATTCAGATGGAAATAACACGTAACTATCCTGGAATTTAACCCTTAGCAGCCCCATTGTAGGCGCCCGTTAAGGGCTAAGAGCAACTTCAACAGTTCCCCCATCCGTAAATTGGCTTTATCTTATAGGATCCCGTAAAAGAGGTCCTTTCTCCCCGCTAATTTACGAGAAGATGGCCTTCTAGTATCATTTTTGCAGATTGTAACTGCCCGAAACTTCCACCTGTGTCCGCACCGCCGCCGCCCGCATTGGAACACCGTCTCCCCATCATGCCCGTGCCATCCCTCGTATCCGCAGCCGCCGCTCAATCCCGCCGCCCCCACGCCCGCACAGCTGGGATGCCGCAGCCGCTTGCGCCAGCCGCCACTACGCCCGTGCCGCCGGGATGCCGTCGTCGCTCGCGCCAGCCGTGCTGCCCGCAGCCGCCACGCCCTCGCCGACATCCAACGCACCGCCCATGAGTGTCACAGACAGGCGGTTCCTAGTAACTATCTTTTTTATTTAATTAAAAATAAAAAAAATTCATTTAGGGAAAGAAGTAGGAGAACTGAAAAAAGTTGCTTTCGAAAAACTTTCCTAAATTTTAGGGCAAGGACAAAATAAACATTTTTACAGGGAGAATTTTAAAGGAGCTGTTCAAGTTGCTCTAAGCCCGACCTCTAATCTAGATTCTAGTCACGATACACCAATACCCGTATCTAGATTCTAAGTTTCCTCGTGACTCATGTTTAACTTTGTAAGGGAATCATTTTTAAGAGTATAGTTAATAATATGGCCAACAATCAGTTATAAGGAGTTGTCATGTCATCTATAGCCGACATGTACAATAATAAATTTTATATGTGTACTATTTTATTAGTAGTTGACCTACCTTACAACCTCACAAAGCGTCTTGGAGCTTGTATTAGAGCCGGGTACTAACCAAGAGCCCGCTTTTCTTCTCTCTTCTCTAACTATAGATATAATATTCTAGTCCTTATAGAATGCTTATGTCATCTTATTGTACTTGTTCTAAGTCTGGGAGGCACTTCCTCTCTAAAAAAAGTTTCACGAAGATCATAACTGTGTTGTCGGCTCTTAAAAAAGAAGTCTTCGTCCACAACTCTAATATCTACGGACCAGATTGCTTCTAGATTTTATTTTTATTTTTCAAGCATGGTTTTGAATCTTCTGAAAGAAAGCGTGCAAATGTGGAAGGGGTATATTTCAACGAGTGGGCTACTCATAAGTTCCTGAAACTTTTATGGGTGCAAGTTGACCTTTGATAGTTGGGAAGAAGGTCGACTGGTGTAAATGGGAGCCCCTTTTATTTAGACGCTGCTCGGATTAGAGATTAGCCCTCGTCGGAGGCGGGGGCGACGAGGCGTCGCCGCCGGTGGGGACTGGGGAGGAAGAAGATGCATGTTGGAGAAGGAAGATGACCAGAGGAGGAAGATGAAGGATAATCTACTTGCACAAAGAAAAAATAAATCAGTCTATAAGATCTGCAAAATTGATTAGATAATGCCCACCATAAAGCACCGCGGAGGAGTCCTGAAATTGGGATTTACTAGTTATTTTTTTTTAGGATTTATTTCTTCCTTTACTTCCATATGGACGTGCTGCCTCTAGTTCCTCTCCGGTCTACACTCTGTGGCCCATGCAATAGTTCACATCTCATGCAAGGACGAAACATCACCCACATGTTTGGCAAAAACAACGTAGCAAAAGAAGAAGGATTTCGTTGCATTTGCATGCATGGGTGGTGAACTGGAGACGACGAACCTGCGAGAGTATCGAGAAGCGTGGTCTTGCCGCAGCCGGACGGCCCCATGATGGCGAGCACCTCCCCCGGCCCCGCGTGCCCGGTGATCCCGCTCAGGATGCTCACCGGCTGGGCCCCGTAGGTGCCGCCGGCCACCGTGACGCACACGTCCTCCCACGTCAGGAACACCCCGGGGTCCTCGTCCGTGCCTGCCCACCGGGCCGGCGCAGGCGCGACCGCCGCCCTCGTGGACGGCGCTGCTTCCACGCCGTCAAAACCCGCCGGCCCGCGACCGTCGACGCCCGCGGGAGCACGGCGCTGCCAGGCGCTCGCCCACGGGAATATCCTGCCCAGCGACCAGCCCGCGCTGCCCCCGCCGGAGCCGGTTTGCGCGTCGGGCGTGCCGCCGCCCCAGCGCCAGAGCGGCCGTGACGGGCTCGGCGTTGGCGCCCACCGCGGCAGCGGCGACGAGACAGCCATGACGCACGACGTATAGCTGATAGCTTCTTGGCTCGGATCGGAGGCCCAATCGATCGGAGCTGGTACATGGAGCAGTGGCTAGCTACATGGCCGGGCGTGAATTAATAGCACTCGGCATGGCTGATGCACTGTGCATTTGTACTCTCCTGGATGCTCGTCATGCACTGTGCATTGTACTCTCTCGATGACCAGAGTTTTTATGGGTCTTTTGCTGTTGTTTTGAAAATATAGGAGGAAAAACGTCTACTCTCTTGATGGGGAAAAACAATACAATAATCTTAACCTAAAATAATAATAATGCATTGGACATAAAGTTTTTTTTGAAACGGGGCAAAAGATTTGCCATTTTCATTGATTAAGAAGAAGAGAATTGCACGGTTAATTAACGGAAAACCGAGCTAAAACCGATACAACTCAACCCACGTGACATGGGCACCACCGGCCAACTTGGCCACCGACATGGGACACAAAGCTGCAAAGAAGAAAAGCATTCGTCGAGGAGTCGCAAGCGTCATCGTCATCACCGGTTGCCTCGAATGAGCAACTCCGACTTCACCATTGAGCTCCAACCGCGAAGCCAACCCGCAAACAGCCGCATAGAAGCCACGACGGCACATGCCACCAGATGGCCACACGCGCAAGCAGCCGACAGCTCCGACTTTGACGACGAGCCTCACCAGGGAAATATGCAGGACTTGCGCCGACCGTGCCCTCAAAGCACCTCGGACACGCCGGGAAGAGCCGACTACCGAAGTCCACGCCGCGACCCGAGCTCCTCTCGACGACATCATCGTTGCCAAACAGAAACCAGCGCCCCGCCTCAGCAAACTACACGGCGAAGATGCCGCCATCCACGACGAAGATGCCGCAATCCACCAGTCTCCCAGTCGTAGCTGGCTCCGAGACGATGCCCCCAAGGAGGAGAAAGACGCGAAGACGCCTCCATCGCTCGACCCAGCGAATCTGAGGTTTCCCTCCGGAGCCAAAGCCGTGGGGAGAAGGAGCACACCTCCACGGCGACGCTTCCAAGAAAGATCACGGCACCCGCGGGCACCGCCGTCGCCGGCTCCGAAGAAGGCCGAAGCAAAGATTTCTCCCGAAGATGCGCCGACCACCTACCACCACCGACCGCCACCCACCAGCCACCACCTGCTGAGGCCGACCTCATTCTTGCCACGGGATCCCACGATCCACCGCGACCAGACACGCACCACCCCCTGGCCGAAGCCGCCGTCCACCACCGCAGCACCACCGTAGCCACCTCCACCGCAGCAACCCACGCTGCATCGCGAAGCGCAGCACCCAGATCGATGCACCTTGCACCAGATCCAATCGGAGCTGGACAGGCGAAGCAGCAGAGAAGACGAGCAGGATCTCCCTCCGCAGCACACCTCGCACTCCAGAGGAGCACACCCGCCACGCCAGCTGGTCACCGC
>NC_041391.1:195167365-195182199 GCF_002162155.2 Triticum dicoccoides | reverse complement strand
GCGCCGTCCACACCCCGGCCACATCAGGAGCCCGGACCGAGGCCGCCGCCCCGGCGCCCCACTCGCCGCCCGCAAGAGGCACGACGCCGCTCCGGCCGCCGCCCTCCGCCCGACGTCGCCCCGCTCAGAGATCCCCCGCTCGTGAGAGGAGCCGCCCGCCGCGAGAAAAGGAGCCCCGCCGCCGCCTGCTCCATGAGAGCTTTGCCCGCAGGAGGCGCCGGCGACGGCGAGGGGTGGGATTGGGTGTGGTGGCCGGAGGCCTTGGCGATTTGGTCGCCGCCCGTGTCGCCCCTGGGGAGGGAGCGACGCGAGGGCCTTTAGAGGGACGACGTTGGAGAATAGAGATGACCTAACCGTCTTTATTGGACATAAAGTTGTTGTTCGATCGGTGTGTTTGTAGTTTGGGTATTAAATCGGTCTATGACGGTAAGATGGGATGGCACCGGTTAGCTGCCCAGCGTGTTTCCTCATTAATTGGCCGGCGCATCATCATGGCGACCGCAAATCTTACAGCAGCACCCCCATTAATCATCCGATGTTGCAGTTGGACACCAAAACAACTTTCAGAAAGATGCAACAATCGCGCTACGTCTCATTCAGTAATCCTACTATGTTGCAGTGGGATGTATCAAAACAACGTCTTCAAAAAGGTGCAATAGTCGCAGGACAACTTCTTCCGGAAGGAGATGCCGCGCAAGCGTTTTCGTTATCGGAATCCAGCAAACAAGTCGGCAGAAGTCTTCGCCTCGGCATAAGGAAAATCCAACATCACTCGACCTAACCCATGAAGGCTAGATCGTTCCAAGTAGTTGTTGCGGTGCTGCAAACATGGCAACAAAACAGCTGCCGGGTGTGGCCTAGACAGATGAGGAGGCTTGTGAAAACTTGTAGCGTCACAATGAAAAAGGGGTGTGTTAGATGAGTTCCTTGCTCCTCACAAAAAGATACAAACTACTGTGCTCTAAAGGAGTTTCGTGCACGAACCAATTCGTTGTCACCTCAATCTGGCTATTATAAGGGACCACGTTGGGGATGAGGCAGAGTTGAGGATGAAGGCCATACAAGAGCTATAAGGTTTAGAGTTAGGAGCGAATAGGGTGTGGGTGTTCAACAATCAGGCAGAGTTTAGCTAGAAAGCTCGATCCCGCAGCACCAGCTATCGCCGTGCTTGATAGTCCAGTTTCTAATGCAGTAGGCCGTCTGATCAAGGACAGAGCTAGGAATGAATGGAGGGGGAGGGGCACTAATTGCCAAGCATTAGGGGGGAGGGGTCTAATTGTTGGTTTTTTGAAGGGTATATACAAATTTTTCTCAATCATGGAAGAGGGCCATGCCTCCTCGCCCCCATTAGCTTCGTGACTGCGTCCGATGGAAAGGGATACCGAACAGTGGATCGGATGGCAGGCTCTCACATCCGTGAAACTGGATAATTACACTATATTAGTCGCCCTTGTAAAAAAAGCAGTCCTATTTTCCATCTTTCGTTCCTCAAATTTTCCTTTCCTTTCATTTTTCAGGTGCAAAGGTACCGAAGAGCCGGTCAATTTAATCAAAGCGGCACGTGCGAATGTACTGCCTGCAATTTGAGACAACAACTTAATGGACACAACGCATTTGTGGACTACCTAATTTGGTTGATCAGATTTAGATCATCAAATCCAAATCTAACAAAAAAAGTCGTTGTTGTACTCCATCCAAATATATAGTTGAACAGTTTCAAAAATAAAAATATATATACTTGAACAGAAAGAGTATGTGCAAGACTGTCGGATCTGATTTGCCTCTTCAACTTTTCTCCGCTGTAATAACGCGGACCAAGTGTTGTGGCATGGTTGGTAGTTAGCTTCAACTTAAAAGCTCCATGTGCCAAGTTAGTGTTCTTCAAACCCCAAAGTCATGCATGCTCACCCTCCACCAGCAACTCATTTTAAAGCAGGACCACATGAATAGCATGCATGTGCCGTGAGGTCATTGTAGTATGCGCACGTACACCACATTTAAGGCTAACGTACGATTGCCAAGCTTTTTTACTTCTGTCACCAATATTTTGGATTGATATTTAATCTCTACTCCTAATGTCTCAGTTGGTAGGTCGCGTTTCGGATTTTATTTTCGTCCCACCTCACCCGGTCTTTTTTGGTACTTCTTTGGTACTTCCTCCCACCTCCCCCTCAGCCGTGAAAAACCAAGAAAAACCCCGCGATCGAGTCCCGCACACGCCCAAACTCCCATCGTTATCTCTACTCCTAATGGAGCAGTTGGTAGCCTCGTACGGTTTATTTTCGTCCCACTATTTTCAACCGTTTTATTTCACTGTTTTTTTTCGTCCCTCCCCCACCCCACCGGTTTAGTTTTGCGTCACCCTCTCATACAACGAAAAAAATCTTAACGGATCATAACTTTCCATGCCGGTGCAAGTTATTTTTAGTAATGTCTTTATGTGAAAGAATCAATCACGATCAATCTCTAAATATCAAATGTAAATTGATTAACCTTACCTTAAATTGCTCAATCACATTAATTAGGAAATAAAATAACCGATTTTAAGAAAATATCTACTCTTAATGGAGGGTATTACATACCAAACATAGGTACGTCATTAGCTCGCTTCCTTCCCTTCTCTTCCCTTCGTCCCTCAGTCCCATGCTCGTGGCGCTGAAGTGGCATCGACAGGCGATGGCGGCGAGGACAGCACGTGGCAGCCCCTGAAGCACGAACACGACTGCACCTCGGGTCTGCCGTCTCCCAAGATATGGGTGAGTTCTCGTGATGCCCACCCTAAACCCTCACGTCCTACAAATTCCTCAACCTCTACCATCTCGATTTCGTCCATGCTCTGATCCAAATGACGATGCAGCTCCGGCCGATTGACAATGGAGGTTTGCCATCCTTCCTCTCAGCACCCACTCCTGGAGGAACGACACGCCATGCCGATCGAACCCGGTCGAGATCACTCACCAAGATTGCTACTCGGAAGTTTTTTGTCAAAAAGTGAAGAGTGGGACGGGATCTGCACTTTTGTTAATATAACATATACTTGTGCATGTGCAGGTTTTGTTTTAAAAATCCAATTTGTTTATCCTTTGTCGCTGAAATTGTTTACTAATTATGTCATTGGTTTTATTTCTTCTAGATGTTGTATATTCTTGGATTGAAGGGACTGTCTGACAAACTGAAAGAGCTAATAGTTGTAGTTTTACACCAATGCAAATTTGTTTTGCTTCAGTGTTAAACATGACCTGCGAGGGACACTTGCATTGCTGCTGCTTGATCCTAGCCAGCCGTCTCAGCTTCTGAGAATATAAAGTGAGACAAACAAGTACTTCTTTGGTGATTTGATTTTAGAAATATTTCAAGCTGGACAAATGTGCATTGCATCTTCTACAACAACAGATCCTCTTGTTGGGATTATATATTAAGTGCTAATACATGTGCACTGTTATTGTTGCTATTGCTAATTGATTTTATCAAGTGCTAACAGAGGCTCATCAGACTGTGATGCCAGATGTGGCATCACTTTTCATGCTCTGGCCCAGTTTTGCATTGGCTTCCTTGCTATCTTTGTATTTGAAAGAGATGGAAACAAGGGGCAACAAAATAAGGAACTAAAAGTATTAAAGGAATGCCTTGGAAACTTATTTTGCGTGAAAATCTGGTTTCAATTTTCAGCACACTATATGTACAAATGTATGCTTACTAAGACAACATCCTGCTTGTGCTGATGGCACGCATGCCATGTTCTCGTGTACTATTAGCTTTGCCGAAGTTTCAATGATGAAAGGATTAACATATAGCAATAAAAAGGGAGAATTACAAATGAATACTTGAATGAAAATTGCAGTCAAGTTATTTGCACTGCATCTCTATTTCTAATGGACCAGTTGGTAGTCTTACTTTCAGGGTTTTTTTCATCCCACCTCCCATGATTTTTTTGGTACCTCCTCCCACCTTCCTTGGTTTTTTCGTAGATTTTTTTCATCCCCTCCCCCCACTTCATCGGTTTATTTTTGCGTCACCCTCTCACACAATGAAAGAAATCTGAACAGATCAGAACTTTCCATACTGGCGCAAGTTATTTAGTAATGTAGAATCAATCATGAACAATCTCTAAAGATCAAATCTAAATTAATTAACCTCACCTTAAATCACTCAATAAAATTAATTAGAAAACAAATAATTGACTTTTAGAAAAATCGCTCAATCACATTAACCTTACCTTAACTCACGGATGGTAATCAGTCTCCAAACAAATGAAACAATACATCGAGGGAGCAGTAAATACACTCCCTTTCTTATGACATGTATATGATCTTCCCTTCACTCTCGTTGTCGAGCGTTCTTGATTTTCGAGGCCGATGCTTGGGCTGTGTCACTGCGTCGCGATGGTGCCGGAGTATGAGGACGGAGAGGCCGGGTGCCGCGGCACCGCGTTGGTCGCGGCCGGTGAAGGGGGCGAAGAAGGGCGGCTTCCCTGGCCCTGGGAGTTGGTGCGGTGAAAGCGACACTTGAAGGACCCGGCGTGGGTGGCCGGCGCGCAGACGCACTTGGAAGCGGGCCTGTGGCCCGCGTCGGACGGCGCCGACGCCGACCCGGGCCACCTCCTCCGTGTATTCTTGGAGCTGTGGCTGACCGATTTATATGAAATTAATTCCCTCAGTTGTGGTGGCAAATATAATACACATAATCTCTACTCCTAATGGAGCAGCTGGTAGTCTCGCTTCCAGGTTTTTTTTCGTCCCACCTACCATGGTTTTTTTTGGTACCTCCTCCCACCTTCGCTGGTTTTTTTCGTAGATTTTTTTTCGTCCCCTCCCCCCACTTCATCGGTTTATTTTTGCTTCACCCTCTCACACATCGAAAAAAACTGAACGGATCAGAACTTTCCATACTAACACAAATTATTTAGTAATGTCTTTATGTAAAAGAATCAATCACAATCAATCTCTAAAGATCAAATCTAAATTAATTAATCTTCATAACATTTGTTTCCTTCCGAATCAGGTCCATAACTTTCCTTTCTTGTTTGGGCAGAAACTGTTTGGTAGCAGAGATTAGGAAGCTTCCTATGAGCGTAGTAATAGGAAGTATTCTTTTTCTTGATGATTCGTTTCCATGCATGATGATAGTAAATTAGGCCAACATTCACCACTATTTATCAACGTCATCAATCGTGTCCATTCCTACCAGTTTTAAGGGAATCCACTCGCTACGTCTTTTTTAAGGGGATCCGCTCGCTACATCGTTGTGGCACGTTATTTTCACAAGCAATTCCCCTAAAAAACACAGCGCCCTACCTCGACTTCCCTACCTGGACGCCGCCGCCGCCGCCCACCGATCTCGCCGCCTCCCGGCGATCCCCTCCTCCCTCCCGCAGCTCGAACGACCCACTATTTTGGCCACGAGTACCGCCTGCCTCTTCGCCCATGCGTCGCCCCTCCTCTTCACCATAGCCACGAGCACCATCCGAGGCGGAGCCGCGGCGCCTCCACAGATGCGGCGGAGACACCATATCCAGTGGAGATGGCGGTGTAAATCTTCTCCCACTCTGCTCCTTCCCCTGGTTACCGGCCTGCTCCACCTCCCCTCTGCTTCGTGTGGATCTGCTCATGTGCAGTAGTAAACTTTATTTAGGTAGAACTATTCTTCTAGGCCTTTTTTTGTTACTTACAAATTAACTTTTTGAGCCAATGCCGCATGAAGTATTACCTAGAGTTCCTTAATCAATCTGCTTGTCCATCGTTTCATTTGGTTCAATTACTATCAGAAGAACACATTGTGAAGCCGTTAGCTTATGAATGTGTGCTCTTCCTGCATAAAGTATGGGAGGTTTTTTTCGTCCCACCTCCCATGGTTTTTTTTTGGTACCTCCTCCCACCTTCGCTGGGTTTTTTCGTAGATTTTTTTCGTCCCCTCCCCCCACTTCATCGGTTTATTTTCGCGTCACCCTCTCACACAACAAAAGAAATCTGAACAGATCAGAACTTTCCATACTGGCGCAAGTTATTTAGTAATGTAGAATCAATCACGAACAATCTCTAAAGGTCAAATCTAAATTAATTAACCTTACCTTAAATCGCTCAATCACATTAATTAGAAAACAAATAATTGATTTTCAGACAAAATCGCTCAATCACATTAACCTTACCTTAACTCATGGATGGTAATCAATCTCCAAACAAAGGAAACAATACATCGAGGGAGCGGTAAATAAACTCCCTTTCTTATGACATGTATATGATCTTCCCTTCCCTCTCCGTTGTCGAGCATTCTTGATTCTCGAGGTCCATGCTTGGGCTACGTCACTGGGTCGTGACGGTGCCGGAGGACGAGAACGGCGAGGCCGGGTGCCGCGGCACCGCGTTGGCCACGGCCGGTGAAGGGGGCGAAGAAGGGCGGCTTCCCTGGCCCTGGGAGTTGGTGCGGTGGAAGCGGCACTTGAAGGACCCGACGTGGGTGGCCGGCGCGCAGACGCACTTGGAAGCGGGCCACATCCTCCGCGTATTCTTGGAGATGTGGCTAGCCGATTTACATGAAATTAATTCCCTTAGTTGTGGTGGCAAATATAATACACATAATCCATATTGTTATGCACTAGCGTGTGTGTGAAATAGATTGATTATGGCCCCGTACCCAATAATATGGATATGTGTGTGTGTGTTAGAGAGAGAGAGGGGGGGAGAGAGAGTGAGGAAAAGGGAGGCAGAGAGGGTGTGTGTGAGGATTTGATGGTAAAAAAGGTCGTCAATGTCACTTGATATGTATGAGAATATTAGTATTGAACTCTTAAAAGTTAATGTGGCCCCGTTGCAACGCACGGGCGTTCTTCTAGTCCATATTGTTATGCACTAGCGTGTGTGTGTGAAATAGATGGATTATGGTTCCGTACCCAATAAGATAGATATGTGTGTGTGTGTGTTAGAGAGAGAGAGAGAGAGGGAGAGAGAGAGAGTAAGGAAGAGGGAGGGAGAAAGTGTGTGTGTGACGATATGATGGTAAAAAAGTCGCCAATGTCACTTGATATGTATGAGAATATTAATATTGAACTCTTAAAATTAATGTGGCCCCGTTGCAACGCACGGGCGTTCTTCTAGTTATCTATACATATGGAGTACTCTTTTTTTTTGCGCAGAACATATGGAGTACTCACCTTGATACCCCTCCATTTTTACAAGGCAACAAACTTAAATTACAATTACCAAGGTAAAATTTAATACATGTTTTATAAACTAATTTTTTACCCCTCCATTTTTACAAGGCAACAAAACTTAAATTATAGTTACCAAGGTAAAATATAATACATGTTTTATAACCTAACCTTTTCTCATTTACTGAGATCATTAATACATCGCATGCATGCAAAAAAACTGAATGGGAGAAGTAAATAAGGGTCATTATGGCCGCATGCATGCAAGTATTAAACAAGTTGCTAGTGCAAGAAAACATCATTAATTTTTTGCCTTGATTACTGTTGATGACCATGTATAGATGCAAAAAGTATATCCCATAGCGACCTTGTATAAGTAAATGAAAGGAGTACTACCTGTTGGGGAACGTAGCAGAAATTCAAAATTTTCCTACGTGTCACCAAGATCTATCTATGGAGAAACCAGCAACGAGTAGAAAGGAGAGTGCATCTACATACCCTTGTAGATCGCTAAGCGGAAGCGTTCAAGTGAACGGGGTTGATGGAGTCGTACTCGTCGTGATTCAGATCACCGATGATCAAGTGCCGAACGCACGGCACCTCCGCGTTCAACACACGTACAGCCCGGTGACGTCTCCCACGCCTTGATCCAGCAAGGAGAGAGGGAGAGGTTGAGGAAGACTCCATCCAGCAGCAGCACAATGGCGTGGTGGTGATGGAGGAGCGTGGCAATCCTGCAGGGCTTCGCCAAGCACCTACGGGAGAGGAGGAGGTATCACGGGAGGGAGGGAGGCGCCAAGGGCTCAGGTATGGATGCCCTCCCTCCCCTCCACTATATATAGGGGCAAGGGAGAGGGGGGAGGCGCAGCCTTGCCCCTTACTCCAAGAAAGGGGTGCGGCCAAGAGGGGGGGAAGGAGTCCATCCTCCCCAAGGCACCTCGGAGGTGCCTTCCCCCTTGAGGACTCTTCCCTCTAGGGTTCCCTAGGCGCATGGGCCTCTTGGGGCTGGTGCCCTTGGCCCATGTAGGCCAAGGCGCACCCCCTACAGCCCATGTGGCCCCCCGGGGCAGGTGGCCCCACCCGGTGGGCCCCCGGGACCCTTCCGGTGGTCCCGGTACAATACCGATGACCCCGAAACTTGTCCCGATGGCCGAAACAGGACTTCCTATATATAAATCTTTACCTCCGGACCATTCCGGAACTCCTCGTGACGTCCGGGATCTCATCCGGGACTCCGAACAACATTCGGTAACCACATACAAGCTTCCTTTATAACCCTAGCGTCATCGAACCTTAAGTGTGTAGACCCTACGGGTTCGGGGACATGCAGACATGACCGAGACGTTCTCCGGTCAATAACCAACAGCGGGATCTGGATACCCATGTTGGCTCCCACATGTTCCACGATGATCTCATCGGATGAACCACGATGTCAAGGACTCAATCGATCCCGTATTCAATTCCCTTTGTCTAGCGGTATTTTACTTGCCCGAGATTCGATCGTCGGTATCCAATACCTTGTTCAATCTCGTTACCGGCAAGTCACTTTACTCGTTCCGTAACACATCATCCCGTGATCAACTCCTTGGTCACATTGCGCATATGATGATGTCCTACCGAGTGGGCCCAGAGATACCTCTCCGTTTACACGGAGTGACAAATCCCAGTCTCGATCCGCATAAAACAATAGATACTTTCGGAGATACCTGTAGTGCACCTTTATAGTCACCCAGTTACGTTGTGACGTTTGATACACCCAAAGCACTCCTACAGTATCCAGGAGTTACACGCTCTCATGGTCAAAGGAAGAGATACTTGACATTGGCAAAGCTCTAGCAAATGAACTACACGACCTTTTGTGCTAGGCTTAGGATTGGGTCTTGTCCATCACATCATTCTCCTAATGATGTGATCCCGTTATCAACGACATCCAATGTCCATAGTCAGGAAACCATGACTATCCGTTGATCACAACGAGCTAGTCAACTAGAGGCTCACCAGGGACATATTGTGGTCTATGTATTCACACGTGTATTACGATTTCCGGATAATACAGTTATAGCATGAATAAAAGACATTTATCATGAACATTGAAATATAATAATACTTTTATTATTGCCTCTAGGGCATATTTCCAACAGTCTCCCACTTGCACTAGAGTCAATAATCTAGTTCACATCGCCATGTGATTAACACTCACAGGTCATATCGCCATGTGACTAATACCCAAGAGCTTACTAGAGTCAGTAGTCTAGTTCACATCACTATGTGATTAACACTCAATGAGTTTTATGTTTGATCATGTTGCTTGTGAGAGAGGTTTTAGTCAACGGGTCTGAACCTTTCAGATCCGTGTGTGCTTTACAAATCTCCATGTCATCTCCTAGATGCAGCTACCACGCTCTATTTGGAGCTATTCCAAACAATTGTTCTACTTGGAGCTATTCTAAATTATTGCTCCATTATATGTATCCAGTCTCTCTACTCAGAGCTATCCGGATAGGTGTCAAGCTTGCATCTCGTAACCTTTACGACGAACTCTTTTACCACCTCCATAATCGAGAAAATTCCTTAGTCCACTAGTTACTAAGGATAACTTTGACCGCTGTCCTATGATCCATTCATGGATCACTCTTGTACCCCTTGACTGACTCATGGCAAGGCACACTTTCGGTGCGGTACACAGCATAGCATACTGTAGAGCCTACGTCTAAAGCATAGGGGACGACCTTCGTCCTTTCTCTCTTTTCTGCCGTGGTCGAGCTTTAAGTCTTAACTTCGTACCTTACAACTCAGGCAAGAACTCCTTCTTTGACTGGTCCATCTTGAACACCTTCAAGATCATGTCAAGGTATGTGCTCATTTGAAAGTATTATTAAGCATTTTGATCTATCCTTATAGATCTTGATGCTCAATGTTCAAGTAGCTTAATCCAGGCTTTCCATTGAAAAACACTTTCAAAATAACCCTATATGCTTTCTAGAAATTCTACATCATCTCTGATCATCAATATGTCAACAACATATACTCATCAGAAATTCTATAGTGCTCCCACTCACTTCTTTGAAATACAAGTTTCTTATAAACTTTGTATAAATCCAAAATCTTTGATCATCTCATCAAAGCGTACATTCCAACTCCGAGATGCTTACTCCAGTCCTTAAAAGGATCGCTGGAGCTAGCATACCTTTTAGCATCCTTAGGATCGACAAAACTTTTCTGATTGTATTGCATACAACCTTTCCTTACAAAAACTAGTAAGGAAACTTGTCTTGACATCCATCTGCCAGATTTCATAAATGCAGCTAATGCTAACATGATTTCGACGGACTTTAAGCATCGCTACGAGTGAGAAAATCTCATCGTAGTCAACTCCTTGAACTTGTCGGAAAACACTTCGCCACAAGTCGAGCTTCATAGATGGTGACATTACCATCCACGTCCGTCTTCTTCTTAAAAGATCCATTTATCTCAATGGATTGCCGATCATCGGGCAAGTCCATCAAAGTCCATGCTTTGTTCTGATATATGGATACTATCTCGGATTTCATGGCTTCTAACCATTTGTCGGAATTCGGGCCCACCATCGCTTCTCCATAGCTCGTAGGTTCATTGTTGTCTAGCAACATGACCTTCAAGACAGGATCACCTTACCACTCCGAAGTAGTACGTGTCCTTGTCGTCCTACGAGGTTTGGTAGTGACTTGATCCGAAGTTTCATGATCAATATCATAAGCTTCCACTTCAATTGGTGTAGGTGCCACAGGAACAACTTCCTGTGCCCTGCCACACACTAGTTGAAGAGACGGTTCAATAACCTCATCAAGTCTCCACCATCCTCCCACTCAACTCTTTCAAGAGAAACCTTTCCTCGAGAAAGGACCCGATTCAAGAAACAATCCATATTGCTTTCGGATCTGAATTAGGAGGTATACCCAACTGTTTTGGGTGTCCTATGAAGATGCATTTTATCCGCTTTGGGTTCGAGCTTAATCCTGAAACTTTTTCACATAAGCGTCGCAGCCCCAAACCTTTAAGAAACGACAACTTAGGTTTCTCTAAACCATAATTCATATGGTGTCATCTCAACGGAATTACGTGGTGCCCTATTTAAAGTGAATGTGGTTGTCTCTAATGCCTAACCCATGAACAATAGTGGTAATTCGATAAGAGACATCATGGTACGCACCATATCCAATAGGGTGCAACTATGATGTTCGGACACACCATCACACTATGGTGTTCCAGGCGGTATTAATTATGAAACAATTTCCACAATGTCTTAATTGTGTGCCAAAACTCGTAACTCAGATATTCATCTCTATGATCATATCATAGACATTTTATCCTCTTGTCACAATGATCTTTTACTTCACTCTGAAATTATTTGAACCATTCAATAATTCAGACTTGTGTTTCATCAAGTAAATATTCTCAACATCTACTCGAATCATCTGTGAAGTAAGAACATAACGATATTCACTGCATGCCTCAGCACTCATTGGACTGCACACATCAAAATGTGTTACTTCCAATAAGTTGCTATCTTGTTCCATCTTACTGAAAACGAGGCTTTTCAGTCATCTTGCCCATGTGGTATGATTTGCATATCTCAAGTGATTCATAATCAAGTGAGTCCAAACGATCCATCTGCATGGAGTTTCTTCATGCGTATACACCAATAGACATGGTTCGCATGTCTCAAACTTTTCTAAAACGAGTGAGTCCAAAGATCCATCAACATGGAGCTTCTTCATGCGTTTTATACCATTATGACTTACATGGCAGTGCCACAAGTAAGTGGTACTGTCATTACTATCTTATATCTTTTGGCATGAAAATGTGTATCCCTACGATCAAAATTCAATAAACCATTCCTTTAGGTGCAAGAGCACTTATTCAGGTTTAATACTAATCTTGATGGTAGAGGGATCGTGCGATGTTAGATCACATCAAACTTGGAAACACTTCCAACACGTATCGTCAGCTCACCTTTAGCTAGTCTCCGTTTTTTCCGTAGCTTTTATTTCGAGTTACTAACACTTAGCAACCGAACCGGTATCTAATACCATGGTGCTACTAGGAGTACTAGTAAAGTACACATCAACACAATGTATATCCAATATACTTCTATCGACCTTGCCAGCCTTCTCATCTACCAAGTATCTAGGGTAATTCTGCTCCAGTGGCTGTTCCCTTTATTACAGAAGCACTTAGTCTCGGGTTTGGGTTCAACCTTGGGTTTCTTCACTAGAGCAGCAGCTGAATTGCCGTTTCATGAAGTATCCCTTCTTGCCCTTGCCCTTCTTGAAACTAGTGGTTTCACCAACCATCAACAATTGATGCTCCTTCTTGATTTCTACTTTCGCGGTGTCAAACATCACGAATATTTCAAGGATCATCATATCTATCCCTGATATGTTATAGTTCATCACGAAGCTCTAGCAGCTTGGTGGCAATGACTTTGGGGAAACATCACTATCTTATCTGGAAGATCAACTCCCACTCGATTCAAGTGATTGTTGCACTCAGACAATCTGAGCACAAGCTCAACGATTGAGCTTTTCTCCCTTAGTTTGCAGGCTAAGAAAATCGTCGGAGGTCTCATACCTCTTGACGTGGGCACGAGCCTGAAATCCCAATTTCAGCCCTCGAAACATCTCATATGTTCCGTGACGTTTCGAAAACGTTTTTAGTGCCTCAACTCTAAACCGTTTAACTGAACTATCACGTAGTTATCAAAACGTGTATGTTCGATGTTCGCAACATCCACAAACGACGTTTGGGGTTCAGCACACTGAGCGGTGCATTAAGGACATAAGCTTTCTACTGATCGCATAATCGCTACTGTCAACTTTCAACTATATTTTCTCTAGGAACATATCTAAAACAGTAGAACTAAAGCGCGAGCTACGACATAATTTGCAAAAGGTCTTTTGACTATGTTCAGGATAATTAAGTTCATCTTATGAACTCCCACTCAGATAGACATCCCTTTGGTCATCTAAGTGATCACATGATCCGAGTCAACTAGGCCGTGTCCGATCATCACGTGAGACGGACTAGTCATCATCGGTGAACATCTTCATGTTGATCGTATCTACTATACGACTCATGCTCGACCTTTCGGTCTCCGTGTTCCGAGGCCATGTCTGCACATGCTAGGCTCGTCAAGTTAACCCTAAGTGTTTTCGCTGTGTAAAACTGTCTTACACCCGTTGTATGTGAACGTAAGAATCCATCACACCCGATCATCACGTGGTGCTTTAGAAGTGACGAACTGTAGCAACGGTGCACAGTTAGGGGAGAACACTTCTTGAAATTTTGTAAGGGATCATCTTATTTACTACCGTCGTCCTAAGTAAACAAGATGCATAATCATAATAAACATCACATGCAATTATATAATTGTGACATGATATGGCCAATATCATATAGCTCCATTGATCTCCATCTTCGGGGCTCCATGATCATCTTGTCACCGGCTTGACACCATGATCTCCATCATCATGATCTCCATCATCGTGTCTTCATGAAGTTGTCACGCCAACGACTACTTCTACATCTATGGCTAACGCGTTTAGCAATAAAGTAAAGTAAGTTACATGGCGTTCTTCAATGACACGCAGGTCATACAAAAAATAAAGACAACTCCTATGGCTCCTGCCGGTTGTCATACTCATCGACATGCAAGTCGTGAATCCTATTACAAGAACATGATCAATCTCATACATCACATATATCATTCATCACATCCTTTTGGCCATATCACATCACATAGCATACCCTGCAAAAACAAGTTAGACGTCCTCTAATTGTTGTTTGCATGTTTTACGTGGCTGCTATGGGTTTCTAGCAAGAACGTTTCTTACCTACGCAATACCACAACGTGATATGCCAATTGCTATTTACCCTTCATAAGGACCCTTTTCATCGAATCCGTTCCGACTAAAGTGGGAGAGACTGGCACCCGCTAGCCACCTTATGCACCAAGTGCATGTCAATCGGTGGAACCTGTCTCACGTAAGAGTACGTGTAAGGTCGGTCCGGGCCGCTTCATCCCACAATATCGTCGAAACAAGATTGGACTAGTAACGGTAAGCATATTGAACAACATCAACGCCCACAACTACTTTGTGTTCTACTCGTGCAAAGAATCTACGCAATAGACCTAGCTCATGATGCCACTGTTGGGGAACGTAGCAGAAATTCAAAATTTTCCTACGTGTCACCAAGATCTATCTATGGAGAAACCAGCAACGAGTAGAAAGGAGAGTGCATCTACATACCCTTGTAGATCGCTAAGCGGAAGCGTTCAAGTGAACGGGGTTGATGGAGTCGTACTCGTCGTGATTCAGATCACCGATGATCAAGTGCCGAACGCACGGCACCTCCGCGTTCAACACACGTACAGCCCGGTGAAGTCTCTCACGCCTTGATCCAGCAAGGAGAGAGGGAAAGGTTGAGGAAGACTCCATCCAGCAGCAGCACAACAGCGTGGTGGTGATGGAGGAGCGTGGCAATCCTGCAGGGCTTCGCCAAGCACCTACGGGAGAGGAGGAGGTGTCACGGGAGGGAGGGAGGCGCCAAGGGCTCAGGTATGGATACCCTCCCTCCCCTCCACTATATATAGGGGCAAGGGAGAGGGGGGAGGCGCAGCCTTGCCCCTTACTCCAAGAAAGGGGTGCGG
>NC_041391.1:195132607-195167355 GCF_002162155.2 Triticum dicoccoides | reverse complement strand
GGGGGGGAGGAGTCCATCCTCCCCAAGGCACCTCGGAGGTGCCTTCCCCCTTGAGGACTCTTCCCTCTAGGGTTCCCTAGGCGCATGGGCCTCTTGGGGCTGGTGCCCTTGGCCCATGTAGGCCAAGGCGCACCCCCTACAGCCCATGTGGCCCCCCGGGGAAGGTGGCCCCACCCGGTGGGCCCCCGGGACCCTTCCGGTGGTCCCGGTACAATACCGATGACCCCGAAACTTGTCCCGATGGCCGAAACAGGACTTCCTATATATAAATCTTTACCTCCGGACCATTCCGGAACTCCTCGTGACGTCCGGGATCTCATCCGGGACTCCGAACAACATTCGGTAACCACATACAAGCTTCCTTTATAACCCTAGCGTCATCGAACCTTAAGTGTGTAGACCCTACGGGTTCGGGAGACATGCAGACATGACCGAGACGTTCTCTGGTCAATAACCAAAAGCGGGATCTGGATACCCATGTTGGCTCCCACATGTTCCACGATGATCTCATCGGATGAACCACGATGTCAAGGATTCAATCGATCCCGTATTCAATTCCCTTTGTCTAGCGGTATTTTACTTGCCCGAGATTCGATCGTCGGTATCCAATACCTTGTTCAATCTCGTTACCGGCAAGTCACTTTACTCGTTCCGTAACACATCATCCCGTGATCAACTCCTTGGTCACATTGCGCATATGATGATGTCCTACCGAGTGGGCCCAGAGATACCTCTCCGTTTACACGGAGTGACAAATCCCAGTCTCGATCCGCATAAAACAATAGATACTTTCGGAGATACCTGTAGTGCACCTTTATAGTCACCCAGTTACATTGTGACGTTTGATACACCCAAAGCACTCCTACGGTATCCAGGAGTTACACGATCTCATGGTCAAAGGAAGAGATACTTGACATTGGCAAAGCTCTAGCAAATGAACTACACGATCTTTTGTGCTAGTCTTAGGATTGGGTCTTGTCCATCACATCATTCTCCTAATGATGTGATCCTATTATCAACGACATCCAATGTCCATAGCCAGGAAACCATGACTATCTGTTGATCACAACGAGCTAGTCAACTAGAGGCTCACTAGGGACATATTGTGGTCTATGTATTCACACGTGTATTATGATTTCCGGATAATACAGTTATAGCATGAATAAAAGACAATTATGATGAACAAGGAAATATAAAAATAATACTTTTATTATTGCCTCTAGGGCATATTTCCAACACTACCTCCATCTGAGTTTATTAGTCTCCATTGTATTTTGAGCCAAAATTTGATCACATACGTACTTGACTAGCAAAGTGTAATGCATGTGAAAAAAATATTGTTGTATTCGTATTTGAATATAGTTTTTGATGATATTATTTTTGCTACGTATAACTTATATTTATTAGTAAATCACATGGTCAAAACATGACCCAAAATACAATGAGACTAGTAAACCAGGACCAAGATAGTACATTGTTTTAATTTATACTAGTAGTTAACTAGTTGAAGGCACGTGTTGTGCACGTGGCGTCTTGGGTTAAACTGTAAATAAGATGTTCTTACTGTTGAGTATGATTCATTTGAGATGATCAAACAACTGGCAACATCATATCCATCACACAAAAGAATTAGCAATATTATTACCTCTTGGCAGGTAAGAGGCTTGAAATGTTTACGCAAGCAGTGACTACGTACAAGTAAAACAAGCTTTACCTTAAGTCAATGGAGTGTGAGACTCCTTTTGTTTTTCTTTACTTCACATATTAACTTTACCTTAAGTCAAATTTTATAAAGTTTGACCAAAATTATAGAAAAATATCAACATTCTCGGTATAAAATAAAATTGATTAAAGTTGAATTTTTTTGACTAAAAACGACAAAATTAATATGCAGAGTAAAAAGCATCAAAGGAAATCAATGGAGTATGAGAGTACTAGAGGCTAACATTTGCTTCTGTTGGAAAATGTAGTGGAAAACAAAATAATTCGCCCTACGATCACCCAGAAACAATATGAAGATGCATAGAAGGTTTGGATCACGATCATTACCAACTTAGGAGTGCAGCTGAAGTAGATGAGTCGATGTAGATCGTAGTTGAAGTCCCTCGAACCATAGATGAATGATCCCACGAACCGTCCACGAACGATACCTCGAACGAATGACTGAAATCGTGACATATCTATTTGATTGCAAGTGTACGGTCTTCATGATTCGGCGGCGCTTCGCCGTCCAGAGCTAATCGTCGATGGATAACTATAGGGAGGAGATTAGAACCACAGTGGACTTCTAATTATGAGGATCAAAAGAACTAGGTCTAGCTCTAATTAGATCAACTAGGATCAACTAGAACTAGAACTAAATGAACAAGAGAAGGCTCCAAAACTTTTGTCTAAATAGTGCAAAAACCTCTAGTATATATAGGTTGAAGGGAGAGGGAGGGCCGCCACAGAAGGATGAAAGGTTTCCCTCCTTGGTACGCTGGCCTAGGGAGAGGAGGAATCACCCCCCCCTCCAATTCGGCCTCCCTACATGGACCCGTGTGGCCCAAGTTGTCTTCCACTACTTGATCTTTTAAGGCATGTTGACATTAAATTAAATATAAAAGTCCGCTAACAATTACTAGAGCCTTTTATTATAAAATTAACACCTCCAAAAATATTTTTCACCTATATATTATTTGTTGGTAATACCCAGTATTGCCCGATAAACTCTGAAACCCTTCCGGTGACTCCGGAAGGCTTTTGGATCCTCTCGAAACTATCCCCAATATTAATGAAACAATTCCATAAATAAATCTTCGATACTCTCATCCTACTAACACTCAGCAGATCATGATTACCGTAAGCTTATGATCCCGTAGGTTCGGTAAAATATACACATGAATGAAACCCCTTCGTTCAATGACCGATAGCGAACCGTGAACGTCCATATAATCCCTATGATTACACGAATGACAGTCGAGTGAACCTTTGGTTATCATGTGATGTTCCCTTTCTTTGAGATACTTTACAAAACCCGAGGTGAGATATATCGGTATCCTCTCGAGTCATACACATGCTCACTATGTCGGTCTTCTCGTTGTCGGTTTTCTTCTTCTTTCTCGTTGACATGTTCCGTCATCCCCGTGACATTGTCACCTGTGTCTGGCCATACGATGATGGATGCCGTCACATCGAGAGGGCCCTAAGAATATCTCTCCATCGTCGGAGGAGCAAATTCCATCCTCGAGCTATCGCGTCCCTTATCAAACTTTCCGATGAACCTGTAAGTTGTCATTATGATCACTGTGTTACAAATGACGTTTGAGTAACCCCAAAACTCATCTTATAGTAAGAAGTGACTACGATACTCTCATGGCCTAAAGAACTAAAACACAAGTTAACACTCCATGTTATAACAATTGAGTTATGATGACATTATCTCAAAGTATAACAAACGAATTTGGGTCAATTCAATATGACCGCTCTTCTAACGTCGTACTCTCAATGTTGTTTTGAGACTACTGTTACTCTTAACGATATCTTGAGATCCGGAAATATGATCACGAACGACACTTGAGCTAGTCTTAGAGGTGAGACTAGGAATCTTATTTTACCGTTGATCGTTCTACATATGCATATGCGTTTTTCACTAAAACGCACATTCCAGGATCATATCAGTTACAACATATAACATAAACTCTTAATCATGAACATGAAAATATAATAATACAATATTATCGCCTCTAGAGCATACTTCCAGCAGCTTCACCAGTGATGGTTGTGTGAGCCTCTTATTCTAAGCTAAAATCAAGAAATTACTACTATAAAACTCACATGGACCAGCCCTTGAAGCTCTCGCTTGCTTAGCTCGTCTCCTAGCTCCGCTCGCTCCACTACGAGCTTAGAAAAAACTAAGTATCATTTTTATTTGGAAAACTTTGATAAATTTACTCTCTTTTTTGAAATTTGGATTTTAAAAATGTTTTGAACTAAAAAAATTACAAAATTTTTTGGCATGCTTAATAATATTTAGTGATATCAAACCGTGTTCGCGGATTTGAAAAGAGGTTTATAAATTAAAAAATATTCGCAAACTTTAAGAATAATAATGAATTAAAAATGTTCATGATTTTTAAAAATAGTTCATAAGTATTAGTAAATGTTTTTAAATTAAAATGTGAAAAAATAAAGAAGGGGAACCGAGAAAGGAAAAAAGGGAAAAATAACCAAAAAGAGAAGGAAAACAGTAATAAACCAAAAGTAAATATATTAAAACTGATAGATAAAAACATTCAAGAAAGAAAAATTTAAAATCAAGCAATACCTTCTAGGCTTCTAGAACCTTCCTAATATCAGGAAAATGGGCCGATACATTAGCGATGTATTGGTTTGCCGTTTGCACCACTCTTAAGATGGGACAGACACCCTTACAACTGTAACATATAGCAACCGCTATAGCCCATGACCCACTAGGAGGATCCAAATCCAGGGAGGTTAGTATCTTAAAAAAATAAAAAATGTTCATGAATCAAAAAATATTCATGGATTCTAAAAAATGTTCATAATTCCTTTAAATAGTTCATGAATCTTTCATAAATGTTCATGAATTAAAACATAAAAAGGGAGAAATAAAAAGAGAAGAAAGAAAAAGCAATAGGAAAATAGGGAAAACCCAAAATAGAAAGTATTAAAACCGTTAGATAAAACATAGAAAATGAAAAAACAAGAAACACTAGGGAATACCTTCTTGAACCTTCTCAAAACTGAAAAACCGATCTCCATAGATGTGTGTCACTGTCAACCAGGAACATACACCCATATAATTGGGGCCAATAGCGACTCCCACAGCTCCTGATGCACTAGGAGGCTCCAATCAAGAGAACTTAGTATCTTAATAGATTGGACTACATGAGAACTTTTTTGGGCTTCCCTTTAACATGCACAACCAGCTTTGGTGGTCTTTCTAAGTAACTTAATATAGACACAGACACTCACAAACACATGTGCATAATGTACACTTATGAGTACATGAGGGACCGAGCTAGAGTCGCCACATGCACCTCGTAGTTGGCTTGGATGCCATACAATTCAAAGAATAGGAAAGTATGAATAAATTCAAAAGAAACAAACATTCATGCTAAGTGTAGTACCTTAACCATGGTAGGTAGGTTCTACAATGGGAAACTTAACCAACGAACTATCTTTTACATTTTTTTCAAGGGAACGGCACCATATCAAGTACAAACAGTAATATGTACATGCATTAATAGTGGCCACTAAAACTAAAGTAACATACATTTTCTTAGTGCACAATAGAAATATGTAATTGGAAGATGGACGCGTACACATGCAAATCCAGTCTGTAAGCCAACCACCTGTATGTCTAGCATTTTCGTACGAGAAACGATACTTATAAGACGTGGCATGTGTGGTATTAAATAGAGCAATTTTGTTTGATCAATCATTGGCGGAACATGAATAACCATATAAAACCTTCCTTTATGTTAAAGACAATCCAAACCCGCCGTAGGTGAGAATTTGGCAAGTTTGGATTGTCTTTAACCTGGAAAAGAGATGTATGAGAGTGTCTTTAGAGAACACTTATGTCTAATTCATGTTAAGCGGGCAAGACATGAAGGCTATGATGAACGGTACTCTTGTAACGAAGTACACATGAAGGCAACAACATAAGAAAGAAAGTGAGACGTGTTGTATAGAAGATCTAAAAATCATCATTGTTGTAAATTATCAATGTACACAATGTGTTTATGTAAGTTTATTGGGTTAGTTCCTTTTATGTATATTGTTGTGTTTGTTGTGTATAGATGCCTATGATATTTATGTACATTTATTTTGTGCACAAAATATGTCTACGATTCAAGCATTTCCCATGCTCCTATAATAGTAATAAATGTCATTGCACAAGAGCCCAACCATGGATATTACCTTTGGCGGCTCCCACAGAAAATTACATGTGTAAATAACGGTTGTTGATGGGACGGATCAAATAAGGCTGCTCGCCACAGGCGAGGACTATGATAGGTAGGTTCATTTTTCTTGACTCGAACCTATGGGAGTTCCTTCCCACAACATATTTATATATATTTTAAATATTGTATGTACATGAAAAAATAGGAAAAAGAACCAACGTACAAATTAAGCACCAACTAAACTCTGGTCGCCTAAGCTTTTGGCAATCACAATTGAAAACCGTCTTTAAGGATGGGACAAGGACAATGCAGATAGAACGTCCGTGGGATCATGCCCCAAGCTTGTCAAAGCTCTGGCTTGGCGCCACCTCCCTTGAAGAGTGTGCACGATGACTCTGGACCAACCAACATGCATGCCAAGAGAAATGAATGTTCATCCCCATCATCATTGATCTATGATGTAGCTGTCGGTGCTGCCCACTCTTCTAGAACGTCTACACATACATATGAAATCCATTAACCTGACAAAGCACCAAAATAAGATTATTCAAACTCCCGTTGTCACTCCCAGTAGAGGCAAAAGCACCAGAAGAAACCAAATTTTTGACACGTTGCTCTAGATATGACTGCCCAGATCCATGGCACCAGGCTCTCACTAGTCGGCCACCAATGTTGGAGTGAACACAATCACACGGGGAGGAGGCAAAACGCACTTATTCCAACCCTAGAACGCCAGCCACCTCAACATCGCCGCTAAGAGGGTGCTTGGATACAAGGGACTATTTTTAGTCTGACTAAAAATAGTCTCTTTTAGAGGCTAAAGTTCCAAGCACCCTTGACTAAAGAGAGGCTAGGACTAGTCTTGAGGCTAAAATCTTTTAGTCATGAGAAACCTACTAAAATATGTATTAGCTCTCTCTCTCCTCATTTAATTCCTCTCCTTAGTTCTGGATTGGAGGGTTTGGAGGATAATAAATGCTCAATAACTAGATTTTAGTCTCTTTAGTATTTGGATCCAAGTATGGGTGAGACTAGCAAGTTTTAGTCCCACTACTTTTAGTCATGGGACTAAAACGTATCCAAGCATGCTCTAAGACACGAGAACGAAGACCTACACCGCTGCACGAAACAAGACTACACATCGGACGAACAACTAGCCCCCCTCTCCGTCTTCCCTCTTAGATACAAACTGTAGAGGGGGTGGGGTGGGGGCACAGTGGTTTTATCAGGGGGAGGAGAAAACCCTATTCTCCTTAGTTTTTCTTGGAGGAGAGAAAAACAAGGAGGGGTGTTCTGCCAGCCAACTAGAGCTTATTAGGACTCTGTTAATTGCATCTCTATATCTATAATATGTTTCTTTCTTTTTATCAATGTACATCTCCATGTTTCTTCGAAATCATTTGTTAGAGGGTACCCCTTACAAAGGTAGCTCCCCACCTCCTCTCGTGATGACAAGTGGTGCACTGCTTGCACGACACTTATTCCAACCTAGGAGTTTTGTTATTTTTCTCGAAACATTTTTTTTCTTAAGCGTGTGTCCAAATCACGAGCCGCTTTTACTGTTGTGATTTCTGGGTCGAGGTCTTCGAAAGTAGATCTCATGTTAATAGGTTCGATGATCTTTTTCCCTCAAAATGTTTTTTTCTTGAGCTAGCGTTGGTTTTTCCCTTGAAGAGGAAAGGGTGATGCAGCAAAGTAGAGATAATTATTTCCCTCAGTTAGAGAACCAAGGTATCAATCCAGTAGGAGACAACGCACAAATGACCAATACATGCACAAACAAGCAAACAACTTGCACCCAACGCCATAATGGGGTTGTCAATCCCTTCACGGTTATTTGCAAAAGTGAGATCTGATAGAGATAGATAAACAAAAAGTAAACTATTTTGGGTTTTTTGGTTTATAGATCTGAAAGTAAAAGATTTCAAAATAATAGATCGGAAACTTAGATGATGGAAAGTAGACCCGGCGGCCATAGGTTTCATTAGTGGCTTCTCTCAAGATAGCAAATAATACGGCGGGTGAACAAATTACTATCGAACAATTGGTTGAAAAGCGCAAAGTTATGACCGACTCCTGCCTGCATCTACTACTATTATTCCACACATCGACCGAGTCCTGCCTGCATCTAGATTCTAGAGTATTAAGTTCATGAAGAACAGAGTAATACATTAACTAAGATGACATGATGTAGAGGAATAAACTCAAGCAATATGATGTAAACCCCATCTTTTTATCCTCGATGGCAACAATACAATACGTGCCTTGCTGCCCCTACTGTCACTGGAAAAGGACACCACAAGATTGAACCCAAAGCTAAGCGCTTCTCCCATTGCAAGCAAAACCAATCTAGTTGGCCCAACTAAACCGATAGTTTGAAGAGAATTACAAAGATATCAAATCATGCATATAAGAATTCAGAGAATATTCAAATAATACTCACAAATAAGCTAATCATAAATCCACAATTCATCGGATCTCAACAAATACACCGCAAAAGAAGATTACATCGGATAGATCTCCAAGAACATCGAGGAGAACATGGTATTGAGAATCAAAGAGAGAGAAGAAGTCATCTAGCTACTAGGTATGGATCCGTAAGTCTGAGGTAAAATACCCACACTTCATCGGAAGGGCAATAGAGTTGATGTAGAAGCCCTCCGTGATCGAGTCCCCCTCTGACAGGATGCCGGAAAAGGCCCCTAGATGGGATCTCAGGGGTACAAAAGGTTGCGGCAGCGGGAAATCATTTTTGTGGATGCCTATGGTGGTTTGGGTATATTTGGGAATATATAGGACGAAGAGTTAGGTCAGGGGAGTCACGAGGGGCCCACAAGGCAGGGGGTGTGCCCTCCCCCTTGACGCCGCCTCGTGGCTCTTCCGACTTGATCTCCAAGTCTCCTGGGTGTCTTCTGGTCCAAGAAAATTCATCACGAAGGTTTCATTCCGTTTGGACTCCATTTGGTATTCCTTTTCTCCGAAGCTCAAAAACAAGGAAAAACAGAAACTGGCACTAGGCTCTAGGTTAATAGGTTAGTCCCAAAAATAATATAAAATAGCGTATTAATGAATATAAAACATCCAAAACAGATAATATAATAGCATGGAACAATCAAAAATTATAGATACGCTGAAGACGTATCAAGCATCCCCAAACTTAATTCCTGCTCATCCTCGAGTAGGTAAATGATAAAAGCATAATTTTTGATGTGGAATGCTACCTAACATATTTATCCATGTAATTTTTCTTTATTGTGGCATGAATGTTCAAATCCATAAGATTCAAAACAAAAGTTTAATATTGACATAAAAACAATAATACTTCAAGCATACTAACAAGGCAATTATGTCTTCTCAAAATAACATGGCCAAAGAAAGTTATCCCTACAAAATCATATAGTCTTGCTATGCTCCATCTTCATCATACAAAATACTCAAATCGTGCACAACCCTGATGACAAGCCAAACAATTGTTTCATACTTTTGGTGTTCTCAAACCTTTCCAACTTTCACGCAATTCATGAGCGTGAGCCATGGACATAACACTATAGGTGGAATAGAATATGGTGGTTGTGGAGAAGAAAAAAAGAGGGATATAGTCTCACATCAACTAGGCATATCAACGGGCTATGGAGATGCCCATCAATAGATATCAATGTGAGTGAGTAGGGATTGCCACGCAATGGATGCACTAGAGCTATAAGTCTGTGAAAGCTCAAAAAAACTAAGTGGGTGTGCATCCAACTTGCTTGCTCATGAAGACCTAGGGCGATTTGAGGAAGCCCATAGTTGGAATATACAAGCCAAGTTCTATAACGAAAAATTTCCACTTGTATATGAAAGTGACAAAATAGGAGACTCTCTATCATGAAGACCATGGTGCTACTTTGAAGCACATGTGTGGAAAAAGGATAGTAACATTGCCCCTTCTCTCTTTTTCTCTCATTTTTTTGTTTGGCTTCTTTGGCCTTTTTTTTATTTCCTCACATGGGACAATGCTCTAATAATGATGATCATCACACTTCTATTTACTTACAACAAAAAAAAATACAACTCGATACTTAGAAAAAAAATATGACTCTATATGAATGCCTCCGGCAGTGTACCGGGATGTGCAATGACTCAAGAGTGACATGTATGAAAGAATTATGAAAGGTGGCTTTGCCACAAATACGATGCCAACTACATGATCATGCAAAGCAATATGACAATGATGAAGCGTGTCATAATAAACGGAACGGTGGAAAGTTGCATGGCAATATATCTCGGGATGGCTATGGAAATGTCATAATAGGTAGGTATGGTGGCTGTTTTGAGGAAGGTATATGGTACCGACGAAAGTTGTGTGACACAAGAGATGCTAGCAATGTTGGAAGGGTGAGAGTGCGTATAATCCATGGACTCAACATTAGTCATAAAGAACTCATATACTTATTGCCAAAATCTATTAGTCATCGAAACAAAGTACTACACACATGCTCCTAGTGTTGGGGAACGTTGCAGAAAATTAAAAATTTTCCTACGGTTTCACCAAGATCCATCTATGAATTCATCTAAGCAATGAGTCAAGGGAGTGAGTTTGCATCTACATACCACTTGTAGATCGAGTGCGGAAGCGTTCAAGGGGATGGTGATGATGGAGTCGTACTCGCCGTGATTCAGATCACCGATGACCAAGTGCTGAACGGACAGCACATCCGCGTTCAACACACGTACGGTACAGACGACGTCTCCTCCGTCTTGATCCAGCAAGGAGGAAGGAGAGGTTGAGGAAGACAGCTCCAACGGCAGCACGACTGCGTGATGTTGTTGGTGCAGCAGTACTCCGACAGGGCTTCGCCAAGCACGTACGGAGGAGGAGAGGTGTTGGGGAGGGGAGGGGCTGCGCCTTGGCTTGTGTATGCAGCCCTCCCCTCACCCCTCTATTTATAGGGGAAGGGGCAAGGGGGGCCGGCCCCTCTAGATGAGATCTAGAGGGGGGCGGCGGCCAGGGAGGGGGAACTTGCCCCCCAAGCAAAGGGGGGCGCCCCCTCTAGGGTTCCCCCCCAACCCTAGGCGCATGGGCCCAAGGGGGGGCGCCCAGCCCTCCAGGGGCTGGCTCCTGCCCCACGCAGCCCATGTGGCCCCCCGGGAGGGGTGGCCCCTCCCGGTGGACCCCCGGAACCCTTCCGGTGGCCCCGGTACAATACCGATATGCCCCCGAAACTTTCCGGTGTCCATTTGACAACTTCCCATATATAAATCTTTACCTCCAGACCATTCCGGAACTCCTAGTGACGTCCGGGATCTCATCCAAGACTCCGAACAACATTTGGTAATCACATACAAGTCTTCCTAATAACCCTAGCGTCACCGAACCTTAAGTGTGTAGACCCTACGGGTTCGGGAGACATGCAGACATGACCGAGACGGCTCTCAGGTCAATAACCAACAGCGGGATCTGGATACCCATGTTGGCTCCCACATACTCCTCAATGAAGTCATCGGATGAACCACGATGTCGAGGATTCAAGCAACCCCGTATACTATTCCCTTTGTCAATTGGTACGTTACAAGCCCGAGACTCGATCGTCGGTATCCCAATATCTCGTTCAGTCTCGTTACCGGCAAGTCACTTTACTCGTACCGTAATGCATGATCCCGTGACCAAAGACTTGGTCAATTTGAGCTCATTATGATGATGCACTACCGAGTGGGCCCAGAGATACCTCTCCGTCATACGGAGTGACAAATCCCAGTCTCGATCCGTGTCAACCCAACAGACACTTTCGGAGATACCTGTAGTGCACCTTTATAGTCACCCAATTACGTTGTGACGTTTGGTACACCCAAAGCACTCCTACGGTATCCAGGAGTTACACGATCTCATGGTCTAAGGAAGAGATACTTGACATTGAAAAAGCTCTAGCAAAATGAACTACACGATCTTGTGCTATGCTTAGGATTGGGTCTTGTCCATCACATCATTCTCCTAATGATGTGATCCCGTTGTCAATGACATCTAATGTCCATAGTCAGGAAACCATGACTATCTGTTGACCAACGAGCTAGTCAACTAGAGGCTTACTAGGGACATGTTATGGTCTATGTATTCACACGTGTATTACGATTTCCGGATAATACAATTATAGCATGAATAAAAGACAATTATCATGAACAAGGAAATATAATAATGCTTTTATTATTGCCTCTAGGGCATATTTCCAACACCTAGGGGGATAGATTGGTAGGAAAAGACCATCTCTCATCCCCGACCGCCACTCATAAGGAAGACAATCAATAAATACCTCATGCTCCAACTTCGTTACATAATAGTTCACCATACGTGCATGCTACGGGAATCACAAACCTCAACACAAGTATTTCTCAAATTCACAATTACTCACTAGCATGACTGTAATATCACCATCTTCATATCTCAAAATAATCATAAGGAATCAAACTTCTCATAGTATCCAATGAACTTTAAATGAAAGTTTTTATTATATCCCTCTTGGATGGCATTCATATTAGGACTAAATTTATAACCAAAGAAAATTGCCATGCTATTTTAAAAGACTCTCAAAATAATATAAGTGAAGCATGAGTTGAACAATTTCTATAAAATAAAACCACCGCCGTGCTCCAAAAAGATATAAGTGAAGCACTAGAGCAAAAATTCCTATCTCAAAAGATATAAGTGAAGCACATAGAGTATTCTACTAAATCATGATTCATGCGTGTCCCTCTCAAAAGGTGTGTACAACAAGGATGATTGTGGCAAACTAAAAATCAAAGACTCAAATCATACAAGACGCTCCAAGCAAAACACATATCATGTGGTGAACAAAAATATAGCCTCAAGTAAAGTTATCGATAGACGAAGACGAAAGAGGGGATGCCTTCCGATAGGCATACCCAAGCTTAGGCTCTTGTTTGTCCTTGAATATTACCTTGGGATGCCTTGGGCATCCCCAAGCTTAGGCTCTTGTCACTCCTTATTCCATAGTCCATCAAGTCCTTACCCAAAACTTGAAAACTTCACAACACAAAACTCAACAGAAAATCTCATAAGCTCCGTTAGTATAAGAAAATAAATCATCACTCTATGGTACTTCTGTGAACTCATTCTTTTTTATATTGGTGTAATATCTAATGTATTCCAACTTTTTCATGGTTCATACCCCCGATACCGAAGGAAATATGCCCTAGAGGCAATAATAAAGTTGTTATTTTATATTTCCTTATATCATGATAAATGTCTATTATAAATGCTAGAATTGTATTAATCGGAAACTTGATACATGTGTGGATATATAGACAAAACACAGTGTCCCTAGTATGCCTCTACTTGACTAGCTCGTTAATCAAAGATGGTTACGTTTCCTAACCATAGACATGTGTTGTCATTTGATGAATGAGATCACATCATTAGAGAATGATGTGATGGACAAGACCCATACTTTAGCTTAGCATAATGATTGTTTAGTTTTATTGCTATTGCTTTCTTCATGTCAAATACATATTCCTCCGACTATGAGATTATGCAACTCCCGGATACCGGATGAATACCTTGTGATGTAGGGTAGAACCCTAGAGGCCAATGTTTCACGATTGGATAGGATCACTACGAGGAACGTGAAGAACACGGGGAAGAACAGAGACAAATCACAAGGGGAAACACTCAAGAACAAGTCCAATCACACATCCACTAGACAATAAAACACACAAGATCCATAAGGTACATGAACAACAAAGAGAAAGATACACGGTAAAGTTCATCTCCAAGAGGAGGTCTTGATGGTCATCCCATGAACGGGGTCTTGAATCCAAGATGGATCTTCTCCGAAGAGGTGTCGGTCCCTCGCGGTGGAGTAGATCCGGATGGATGAGCAAATCTCTATCTCAAATGAGCTAAACCAATCCTCCCCTAAGGAGGTGGAGGTGGTCTATTTATAGTCTAAGCCATGAAGGGGTAAGTGGGAGAGGGATACAAGGCCAAAGGCCCGTGGCTGCACATAGGCAGGCCGGTAGTATCGGTCATGGGGGCGGTAGTACCACTGGGAGCTCATGCAGGGTAGTAGCACCAGTCAGGTAGGGGCGGTAGTACCGCTGGGAGTCCAGGCGCTGGTTCTGGAGGTGTACGCCGAATGGGCAGCGATTGTTCCTGTTGTCGGGGTGGTTGCACCGGTCTTTTGGCAGTAACCGGTACAACCAGCACAGCACCGGCCTTGCACCGCTCGATCACAGAAGGTGGGCTGGTTGTTGGGCGGTAGTCGGCTGGTTGTACCGCCCGGGCGGTAGTTGGGCGGTTGTTCCGGTCCTTCTGGGCTGGGCAGATTCCTCTTCTTCCATGCTTCTCTCGCGGATGGTGTAGTTGTACACTTGCGTTCGCACTCCTCCTCGTCCATGGTGTTCCGACAGTACCTATGCATGCACACAAGTGGAGTGTCAAGTAGTATACCATCCTCGAAGGGGTCAAGTGAACACGTGTAAAGGAGAAGATTCACCTTTATGTATGAGAAGTAGAGGTCACACGTGTCACTTGCCAAATGAACTCTTGACATGGTGATGTCCGTAGGATGCTCCGCATCATCCCCTCCCCCTTGGGAAAGATCCGACCTCAGATTGAAAACCAAATCACAATGGGAAAGAGATGGCGTCCCCGTGTGGGAGTGGTCAATTGCTAAGTTCTCGTCAACTTGAAGCTCGAAATGGGCACTCTCCAAAGTCGCACCTTCTTGTGGTTCCTTCAAAAGGAGAAAATATAACAAGCACCTGGAAAAAAATGTGGTTGGCATTAGAGCAAAACCAAGCATTCGAGAGGTGATTCACCCAACAAGTGTTGTCATCAAGCATATCATATGGTTTGACAAAGGATTGTGTCATAACATGTAAGCATATGAATTGAGCAAAATCAAGATCATCATGGAAACAAGCATGCAAATGTGAGGTAGAGATGCAAATATGTGTGGTACGATAATAAGCATCTACCTCAAGTTCATAGCAAGCATTCGCAAAGCGTTCAATGAAAGGTCTATGGTAGGCATAGGAATCATTCACAACACCAAATAAAATGAAGTGTCTAAACACATGGGTCAAATGCAAGACAATCCAAGCATAATGTGCATAGGGTGTAGTGAAGATAGTATGTCACTGTTGGGGAACGTAGCAGAAATTCAAAATTTTCCTACGTGTCACCAAGATCTATCTATGGAGAAACTAGCAACAAGGGGAAGGAGAGTGCATCTACATACCCTTGTAGATCGCTAAGCGGAAGCATTCAAGAGAACGGGGTTGAAGGAGTCGTACTCGTCGTGATCCAAATCACCGGAGATCCTAGTGCCGAATGGATGGCACCTCCGCGTTCAACACACGTACAGCCCGGTGACGTCTCCCACGCCTTGATCCAGCAAGGAGAGAGGGAGAGGTTGAGGAAGACTCCATCCAGCAGCAGCACAACGGCGTGGTGGTGGTGGAGGAGCGTGGCAATCCTGCAGGGGTTCGCCAAGCACCGTTGAAGAGGAGAAGGGAGAGAGGTAGGGCTGCGCCAAGAGGGAGAGAAACTCATGTGTTGGCAGCCCTCAAGACCTCTACTATATATAGGGGAGAGGGAGGGGGTGCGCCCCCTCTAGGGTTTCCACCCCAAGGGGTGCGGCTGCCCCCAATCCCATCTAGGGTGGCGGCCAAGGGGGGGAGAGGGGAAATTTGCCCCCCAAGTTAGGTGGGTGCGCCCCCTCCCCCAAACCCTAGGCGCCTTGGGCCCTTGTGGGGGGGGGGGGCACCAGCCCACCTGGGGCTGGTCCCCTCCCACACTTGGCCCATGAAGCCCTCCGGCGCCGGTGGCCCCACTTGGTGGACCCCCGGGACCCTCCCGGTGGTCCCGGTACGTTACCGATAAAACCCGAAACTTTTCCGGTGACCAAAACAGGACTTCCCATATATAAATCTTTACCTCCAGACCATTCCGGAACTCCTCGTGACGTCCGGGATCTCATCCGGGACTCTGAACAACATTCGGTAACCACATACAAACTTCCTTTATAACCCTAGCGTCATCGAACCTTAAGTGTGTAGACCCTACGGGTTCGGGAATCATGCAGACATGACCGAGACGTTCTCCGGTCAATAACCAACAACGGGATCTGGATACCCATGTTGGCTCCCACATGTTCCACGATGATCTCATCGGATGAACCACGATGTCAAGGACTCAATCGATCCCGTATACAATTCCCTTTGTCTAGCGGTATTGTACTTGCCCGAGATTCGATCGTCGGTATGCCGATACCTTGTTCAATCTCGTTACCGGAAAGTCTCTTTACTCGTTCCGTAACACATCATCCCGTGATCAACCCCTTGGTCACATTGTGCACATTATGATGATGTCCTACCGAGTGGGCCCAGAGATACCTCTCCGTTAACCGGAGTGACAAATCCCAGTCTCGATTCGTGCCAACCCAACAGACACTTTCGGAGATACCTGTAGTGCACCTTTATAGCCACCCAGTTACGTTGTGACGTTTGGTACACCCTAAGCATTCCTACGGTATCCGGGAGTTGCACAATCTCATGGTCTAAGGAAAAGATACTTGACATTAGAAAAGCTTTAGCATACAAACTACGATCTTTGTGCTAGGCTTAGGATTGGGTCTTGTCCATCACATCATTCTCCTAATGATGTGACCCCGTTATCAATGACATCCAATGTCCATGGTCAGGAAACCGTAACCATCTATTGATCAACGAGCTAGTCAACTAGAGGCTTACTAGGGACATGGTGTTGTCTATGTACCCACACATGTATCTGAGTTTCCTATCAATACAATTATAGCATGGATAATAAACGATTATCATGAACAAGGAAATATAATAATAACTAATTTATTATTGCCTCTAGGGCATATTTCCAACAGTCTCCCACTTGCACTAGAGTCAATAATCTAGTTCACATCGCCATGTGATTAACACTGATAGGTCACATCGCCATGTGACCAACATCCAAAGTGTTTACTAGTGTCTAAACTAGTTCACATCACCATGTGATTAAGTCTCAATGAGTTCTCGGGTTTGATCATGTTTTTCTTGTGAGAGAAGTTTTAGTCAACGGGTCTGCAACATTCAGATCCGTATGTATTTCGCAAATTCTCTATGTCATATTGTAAATGCTGCTTCCATGCTCCACTTGGAGCTATTCCAAATGGTTGCTCCACTATACGTATCCGGTTTGCTACTCAGAGTCATTCGGATAGGTGTTAAATCTTTCATCGATGTAACCCATTACGCCGAACTCTTTATCACCTCCATAATCGAGAAACATACCCTTATTCCTCTAAGGATAATTTTGACCGCTGTCCAATGATCCGTTCCTGGATCATTCTTGTACCCCTTGACTGACTCATGGCAAGGCACACTTTTGGTGCGGTACACAGCATAGCATATTATAGAGCCTACATCTGAAGCATAGGGGACGACCTTCGTCCTTTCTCTTCCGCCGTGGTCGAGCTTTAACTCTTAACTTCATACCTTACAACTCAGGCAAGAACTCCTTCTTTGACTGATCCATCTTGAACACCTTCAAGATCATGTTAAGGTATGTGCTAATTTGAAATTATTATTAAACATTTTGATCTATCTTATAGATCTTGATGCTTATTGTTAAAGTAGCCTAATCCAGGTTTTCCATTGAAAAACACTTTTCAAACAACCCTATATGCTTTCTAGAAATTCTACATCATTTCTGATCAACAATATGTCAACAACATATACTCATCAGAAATTCTATAGTGCTCCCACTCACTTCTTTGGAAATACAAGTTTCTCATAAACTTTGTATAAACCCAAAATCTTTGATCATCTCATCAAAGCATACATTCCAACTCCGAGATGCTTACTCCAGTCCTTAGAAGGATTGCTGGAGTTTTGCATATTTGTTAGCGTTCTTCAGGATTGTCAAAACCTTCTGGTTGTATCACATACAACGTTTCCTCAAGAAAACCGTCGAGGAAACAATGTTTTGACATTCTATGTGAAAGATTTCATAAATAATTTAGTAACTGCTAATCCATTTCCAACAAACTCTTAGCATCACTACGAGTGAGAAAGCCTCACTGTAGTCAACTCCTTGAACTTGTCGGAAAACATCTTAACGACAAGTCGAGCTTTCTTAATGGTGATTCTTACCATCATTGTCTGTCTTCCTTTTAAAATCCATCTGTACCCAACGGCCTTACGACCATCAAGTATTTCTTCCAAAGTCATGGATCCTTTCTCGGATTTTATGGCCTCGAGCCATTCATCGGAATCCGGGCCCACCATCGCTTCTCCATAGCTCGTAGGTTCATTGTTGTCTAGCAACATGACCTTCAAGACAGGATTATTGCACCACTCTGAAGTAGTACACATCCTTGTCACCCTACGAGGTACGGTAGTGACTTGATCCAAAACTTCATGATCACTATCATAAGCTTCTACTTCAATTGGTGTAGGTGCCACATGAACAACTTTCTGTGCCCTGCTACACACTGGTTGAAGTGATGGTTCAATAACCTCATCAAGTCTCCACCATCCTCCCACTCAATTCTTTCGAGAGAAACTTTTTCTCGAGAAAGGACCCATTTCTAGAAACAATTACTTTTGCTTCCGGATCTGAGATAGGAGGTATACCCAACCATTTTGGGTATCCTATGAAGATGTATTTACCGTTTTGAGTTCGAGCTTATCACGATGAAACCTTTTCACATAAGCGTCGCAGCCCCAAACTTTCAAGAAACGACAACTTAGGTTTCTCCAAACCATAGTTCAAACGGTGTCGTCTCAACGGAATTACGTGGTGCCCTATTAAAGTGAGTGCGGTTGTCTCTAATGCCTAACCCATGAACGATAGTGGTAATTCGATAAGAGACATCATGGTACACACCATATCCAATAGGGTGCAACTATGATGTTCGGACACACCATCACACTATGGTGTTCCAGGCGGTATTAATTGTGAAACAATTTCCACAATGTCTTAATTGCGTGCCAAAGCTCGTAACTCAGATACTCATCTCTATGATCATATCATAGACATTTTATCCTCTTGTCACGATGATCTTCAACTTCACTCTGAAATTACTTGAACCATTCAGTAATTCAGACTTTTGTTTCATCAAGTAAATATACTCAGTATCTACTTAAATCATCCGTAAAGTAAGAACATAACAATATTCACTGCATGCCTCAGCACTCATTGGGCTGCACACATCAAAATGTGTTACTTCCAACAAGTTGCTATCTTGTTCCATCTTACTGAAAACGAGGCTTTTTAGTCATCTTGCCCATGTGGTATGATTTTCATATCTCAAGTGATTCAAAATCAAGTGAGTCCAAACGATCCATCTGCATGGAGTTTCTTCATGCGTGTACACCAATAGACATGTTTCGCATGTCTCAAACTTTTCAAAAACAAGTGATTCCAAAGATCCATCAACATGGAGCTTCTTCATGCGTTTTATACCAATATGACTTACATGGCAGTGCCACAAGTAAGTGGTACTATCATTACTTTTGGCATGAAAATGTGTATCACTACGATCGAGATTCAATAAACCATTCCTTTAAGTGCAAGACCAGTGAAGGTATTATTCAAATAAATAGAGTAACCATTATTCTCCTTAAATGAATAACCGTATTGCGATAGACATAATCCAATCATGTCTATGCTCAACGCAAACACCAAATGACAATTATTCAGGTTTAATACTAATCTTGATGGTAGAGGGAGCGTGCGATGTTTGATCACATCAAACTTGGAAACACTTCCAACACATATCGTCAGCTCACCTTTAGCTAGTCTCCGTTTATTCCGTGGCCTTTCATTTCGAGTTACTAACACTTAGCAACCAAACCGGTATCTAATACCCTGGTGCTACTAGGAGTACTGGTAAAGTACACATCAACACAATGTATATCCAATATACTTCTATCGACCTTGCCAGCCTTCTCATCTACCAAGTATCTCGGGTAATTCTGCTCCAGTGGCTATTCCCCTTATTACAGAAGCACTTAGTCTCGGGTTTGGGTTCAACCTTGGGTTTCTTCATTAGAGCAGCAGCTGATTTGCCGTTTCATGAAGTATCCCTTCTTGCCCTTGCCCTTCTTGAAACTAGTGGTTTTACCAACCATCAACAATTGATGCTCCTTCTTGATTTCTACTTTCGCGGTGTCAAGCATCGCGAATATCTCAAGGATCAACATATCTATCCTTGTTAAGTTATAGTTCATCACGAAGCTCTAGTAGCTTGGTGGCAATGTCTTTGGAGAAACATCACTATCTCATCTGGAAGATCAACTCCCACTCGATTCAAGTGATTGCCGTACCCAGACAATCTGAGTATAAGCTCAACGATTGAGATCTTCTCCCTCAGCTTGCAGGCTAAGAAAATCGTCGGAGGTCTTATACCTCTTGACGTGGGCACGAGCCTGAAATCCCAATTTCAGCCCTCGACACATCTCATATGTTCCGTGATGTTTCAAAAACATCTTTGGTGCCTCAACTCTAAACCGTTTAACTAAACTATCACGTAGTTATCAAAACGTGTATGTCCGATGTTCGCAACATCCACAGACGACGATTGGGGTTCAGCACACTAAGCGGTGCATTAAGGACATAAGCTTTCTACTATCCGCATAATCTCTACTGTCAACTTTCAACTATATTTTCTCTAGGAACATATCTAAACAGTGGAACTAAAGCGCGAGCTTACGACATAATTTGCAAAGATCTTTTGACTATGTTCAGGATAATTAAGTTCATCTCATGAACTCCCACTCAGATAGACATCCCTCTAGTCATCTAAGTGATTACATGATCCAAGTCAACTAGGCCGTGTCCAATCATCACGTGAGACGGACTAGTCATCATCGGTGAACATCTTCATGTTGATCGTATCTACTATACGACTCATGCTCGACCTTTCGGTCTCTTGTGTTCTGAGGCCATGTCTGTACATGCTAGGCTCGTCAAGTTAACCTAAGTGTTTCACGTGTGTGAATCTGGCTTACACCCGTTGTATGTGAACGTAAGAATCTATCTACCCCGATCATCACGTGGTGCTTCAAAACGACGAACTTTCGCAACGATGCACAGTTAGGGGGAACACTTTCTTGAAATTTTAATGAGGGATCATCTTATTTACTACTGTCGTTCTAAGCAAATAAGATGTATAAACATGATAAACATCACATGCAATCAAATAGTGACATGATATGGCCAATATCATTTTGCTCCTTCTTGATATCCATCTTCGGGGCTCCATGATCATCATCGTCACCGGCATGACACCATGATTTCCATCATCATGATCTCCATCGTCGTGTCTTCATGAAGTTGTCTCGCCAACTATTACTTCTACTACTATGGCTACCGGTTAGCAATAAAGTAAAGTAATTACATGGCGTTGTTTGTTGACACGCAGGTCATACAATAAATTAAGACAACTCCTATGGCTCCTGCCGGTTGTCATACTCATTGACATGCAAGTCGTGATTCCTATTACAAGAACATGATCAATCTCATACATCACATATCATTCATCACATTCTTCTTGGCCATATCACATCACATAGCATACCCTGCAAAAACAAGTTAGACGTCCTCTAATTGTTGTTTGCATGTTTTACGTGGCTGCTATGGGTTTCTAGCAAGAACGTTTCTTACCTACGCAAAACCACAACGTGATATGCCAATTGCTATTTACCCTTCATAAGGACCCTTTTCATCGAATCCGTTTCGACTAAAGTGGGAGAGACTGGCACCCGCTAGCTACCTTATGCACCAAGTGCATGTCAGTCGGTGGAACCTATCTCACGTAAGTGTACGTGTAAGGTCGGTCCGGGCCGCTTCATCCCACAATACCGTCGAAACAAGATTGGACTAGTAACGGTAAGCATATTGAACAAAATCAACGCCCACAACTACTTTGTAGATTGCTAAGCGGAAGCGTTCAAGAGAACGGGGTTGAAGGAGTCGTACTCGTCGTGATCCAAATCATCGGAGATCCTAGTGCCGAATGGACGGCACCTCCACGTTCAACACACGTACAGCCCGGTGACATCTCCCACGCCTTGATCCAGCAAGGCGAGAGGGAGAGGTCGAGGAAGACTCTGTCCAGCAGCAGCACAACGGCGTGGTGGTGATGGAGGAGCGTGGCAATCCTGCAGGGCTTCGCCAAGCACTGCGGGAGAGGAGAAGGGAGAGAGGTAGGGTTGCGCCAAGAGGGAGAGAAACTCATGTGTTGGCAGCCCTCAAGACCTCAACTATATATAGGGGAGAGGGAGGTGGGTGCGCCCCCTCTAGGGTTTCCACCCCAAGGGGTGCGGCTGCCCCCAATCCCATCTAGGGTGGCGGCCAAGGGGGGAGAGGGGAAACTTGCCCCCCAAGTTAGGTGGGTGCGTCCCCTCCCCCAAACCCTAGGCGCCTTGGGCCCTTGTGGGGGGGGGCGCACCAGCCCAACTGGGGCTGGTCCCCTCCCACACTTGGCCCATGCAGCCCTCCGGGGCCGGTGGCCCCACTTGGTGGACCCCCGGGACCCTCCCGGTGGTCCCGGTACGTTACCGATAAAACCCGATACTTTTCCGGTGACTAAAACAGGACTTCCCATATATAAATCTTTACCTATGGACCGTTCCGGAACTCCTCGTGACGTCCGGGATCTCATCCGGGACTCCGAACAACATTCGGTAACCACATACAAACTTCCTTTATAACCCTAGCGTCATCGAACCTTAAGTGTGTAGACCCTACGGGTTCGGGAATCATGCAGACATGACCGAGACGTTCTCCGGTCAATAACCAACAACGGGATCTGGATACCCATGTTGGCTCCCACATGTTCCACGATGATCTCATCGGATGAACCACGATGTCAACGACTCAATCGATCCCGTATACAATTCCCTTTGTCTAGCGGTATTGTACTTGCTCGAGATTCGATTGTCGGTATGCCGATACCTTGTTCAATCTCGTTACCGACAAGTCTCTTTACTTGTTCCGTAACGCATCATCCCGTGATCAACCCCTTGGTCACATTGTGCACATTATGATGATGTCCTACCGAGTGGGCCCAGAGATACCTCTCCGTTAACCGGAGTGGCAAATCCCAGTCTCGATTCGTGCCAACCCAACAGACACTTTTGGAGATACCTGTAGTGCACCTTTATAGCCACCCAGTTATGTTGTGACGTTTGGTACACCCAAAGCATTCCTACGGTATCCGGGAGTTGCACAATCTCATGGTCTAAGGAAAAGATACTTGACATTAGAAAAGCTTTAGCATACAAACTACGATCTTTGTGCTAGGCTTAGGATTGGGTCTTGTCCATCACATCATTCTCCTAATGATGTGATCCCGTTATCAACGACATCCAATGTCCATGGTTAGGAAACCGTAACCATCTATTGATCAATGAGCTAGTCAACTAGAGGCTTACTAGGGACATGGTGTTGTCTATGTACCCACACATGTATCTGAGTTTCCTATCAATACAATTATAGCATGGATAATAAACGATTATCATGAACAAGGAAATATAATAATAACTAATTTATTATTGCCTCTAGGGCATATTTCCAACAGTCACTCAACACAACAGAAAGAGAAATTGTTCATCATGTGTGAGGCAATCAAGTTAATCATGTGACAAGCAATGGGGCATGGCATATGTGAAGAAGTGACATTGTTGCGACCAAATATATTATAGTAGCAAGTAGTCCAAGAATTGGATGCAACACACAAGGCATATATATCATGATGCATGGGGATGTGAAAATCATTAATGGAAGTAATATCACTAACATGTGTGCAATCAAGTAGTCCAAGATGACCAACAAGTCTCATGGTGCAAGCAACACAAGTAGTATGATCCACAATATCCATGCTCAAGAAAGATGTAACCTTGAAGGTGTGTCCTTGTGCATCCTTCACAATGCCGAAGTGGTAGGAAATGTGGTGTAGAAGCGAGTCGTGGTCGCCTGTATGAGGCTCGCTCTCAAGATCTCGAATGGTCAACTCACGTGAAGTGGAAGTCGTCATGAAGTCCAAGTATCCTACACATGCACATAACAAAACAAAAAGCGTATGCGCATGGTAGATAAACACATCATCCATCATGATGGTTCTCTTCTCTTGCACATAACCATTAGAAGAACAAGTGCATGAATAGTATGATGCAACGATGAAAATATTCATGGCACTAGGTATATGGTGCAAAGAAGTAAGACAAGCATGCTTAATATGTCGAAATCTCCAAATATACGCGAGAATGCTATGGGGGCAATCTCATTATGAAGACTAAATGCATCGTTGCACTCAATACATGGCAAATCATCTAGCATGAGAAAGGCAACACATGGAGGTATATGACAAGAAGCAATATCAATCATGTGCAAAGCATGTAGATGGTTGTCATCAACCGCATGAAATGAGCAAGTATGAATCATGGGTGATGCAACACGAGCAAGCATAGAGATCAAGTCGTGCAAATTAGTGGAGCGAAGATGCAACACACTAGAGTAAATCATGACAATCATGTCACGCGAGCACATAGTAGATATAGACAATGCACATGACATATCGCAAGCACGAACACAAAGCAATATCATAGCATGATCATAAGCATTGGGCACAAAGTAAACATGGCAAGAGCAAGCAATATCTCCACCAAGCTTGCAAATACACATACAAGTACTAGAATCAATTATCATGTGTAATGCAAAACATGGGTCACAAATGCATGGCAAAGGCATAATAATGAGCATATCATGCAAAGTTATCATGGCAAGATGAGCATATAATATTTAATGGACAACAACCCATAGCCAAGTGAGGGCCATGTAGAAGAAATGCGCGAAGTCTTTGCGCGAAGAGAGTGGTTGGAAAGACAATCCATGGAATCCGAAGTCATCGTTGCTCTCTAGAGCTCGTTTTGTCAACTCATGGGATTGTGAGGTTGACAAGTATTCGTGGGTACCTACACAAAAGAGACACAAACCAAAGAAATTGTGCGCGTGGTAAATGTACACATCATCCATCATGATGTGTATGTGCACATGTGAGTTAGCACAAGATGAGAAATGCTCAAAGAAATTTGATGCATGGTATAAGAACATGTCATCCATCATGAAAGAATAGTTGTTATGTGTAACACAATGGGGATGCAAATTGAGCATACAGTTATATGGCACATTAATAGCATTTTCCTTCATGGGATATATATGGTGCACATAATTATTGGGATCATGCAATGGATGTGATGGATCAAAATCTCCTACCATGTATGAGGAAACTATGGGGGTCGCCTCACACTACAAAAAAAAATACACTTCTGTGATGATACGTGTTTGTCACAGTAGGTCGCGTTTTTTGTCATGCATGTACATCCATGACGATTTTATGACAGAATCAAGATAGTCATACCTGTGCTGTCGTAGAAGTGTTCCATGACATTACCAAAAGTATCATCACGGAAGTGTCCATTTCCATGACGATAAATAGCGCGTCACAGAAGTGCTTTCGTCAAGGGTGACCGACACGTGGCATCCACCGTAACGGAATGTCGTTAAGCTATCGGGTCGGGTTTTGGATCCGATAACCCGTTAACAGCTCCGACCAATGGGAAATTTCCACGTGTAAAATTCTTATTGGCCGGACGAAACACGTGTCAGCTCGTCAGTGGGTGAGATAGGCGCCTATGATATGTCGACACGTGCCACGGCCCACCACTGGCCCATTTAGCTTACAAAGTCGGCCCGTTTGACTTGGTCAAAAGTTAACGGGCTGGCCCATGAAAAGCCTGTTAACGGTCTCTTCACAAATAGCCCATTTTACGGCTCGTTAACTCATGACCCGTTAGGCCCTGAAGTAAATCGGCCCAACAACATCATGTGGGCCATCGAATATAACACCAGCCCATTTCACTTTCGGCCCATGTATGGCCCACGACGTCTTTCGGCCCATATGAGGCCTTTGTATCTTTCGGCCCTTTACAGGCCCACAGTGACTCTAGCCCATAATGAACAGTAATTTTCTTTGTACCCGTTAACGGCCCGTGATTTACATGGGCTGTTTCCAGCCCGTGTTAGCTTTCGGCCTATTGACGGCCCATACGTTCTTGGGCTCCTTTTTGGCCCTCGATTACTTCCGGCCCGTTACTTCCGGCCCGTTACTGGCCAAATTCGGCCCATGGCAAGGTCGTCCCGCTACTGGCCTGTTATCCTAATGGGCCAAATTCGGCCCATGGCAAGAGTCGGCCCGTTTCTGGCCTGTTCCCCTAATGGGCCAAATTCGGCCCATGGCAAGAGTCGGCCCGTTACTGGCCTGTTACCCTAATGGGCCAAATTCGGCTCATGGCAAGAGTCAGCCCGTTTCTGGCCTGTTAGCCCGTTGCGCCGTTTCCAGCCTGTCCTATATTCTGGCCCATTAACGACCGGTTATGCATGTGATAGAATTAAGCCTTTGCTGTCCTACGGCCTGTTAACGACCCGTTACCGTGCTAGGCCGATACCAATTACGCCCGTTTACAGCCCATGTAGACCCATTTATCCGACGGCCCGAGGCCGACCGATTCTAGGGCCTGTTGGAGGCCCATTTATCGACGCCCCATAGGAGACCCATGGATCCTACGGCCCGTAGGAGACCCATGGATACTACGGCCCGTATATGGCCCATGGTAGTTGCGGCCACTAGGAAACCAGGGAAAAAGAAGACTAGGAAATAAATAAGGCCAAAACTAACGCTAGGCTATTAAGGCGATTGCACATATTACATCCACTCGGCATCAAAGATCGCCCCCAGTGCAAATATAGGGAACACCCTACACTATACAAAAATGGCTTGCTGTTTTCTTCAGCCGGTGGCTGCAAGTTAAGAATAAATTTTGTATTGCACCAAAACAAATTACAACTATATAACAAAAGGAAGGTTGGCATAAAACTTAACAATCTAGCAGATAAATGCACCACCAGAAGTTCAGAAGCTCAGTTCATTTGACCTGACTGTTACGTTTTCATGATGTATTGTCCGATGGAGCACCATAACCCTCACCTTCATTCCCCCTAGGCTCCTAAACAACATAGCAAATGTCTGATAGTCTGGTTTCAAAACCATGCATATCTTGACGACATCGAACAATGTCTCTCCTTGTTTCAGAAAGGGTCTCTGTTAGGGAATGGACTTGTGTCTGGAGCACAGATACAACATTGCTTTGAGCTTGCATATCTTGATCATGAGGCAGTTTGGATGATATTGCCTTAACAACCAACCCAGTATTACACAGGAACGTGCTTTTGGCACTGTTAGTGGACAAGTACTGACCCACTGCAGCAAGAGCTGACATTGCGGTTATAGTTGCCTCGCCACCTTCAGAAGGTGGCGGTTCCACCATTTTTCCATAGCTCGCTGAAAAGTTGGGGTTTTACATTAGTAGTACCAGAACAAAAGATATTAAGGAGGCAGCAAAACCAAACAAAATAGCTTTGGTCTATATACAGAACTTATTCTGGTGAACCCATGTAAAATATTATTTGTATTTTATTGCAAAGTACATAATAAAACCAGGTTCCAAACATATGACCATGTACCATCGCTAATGTATTGTCTATTTCTTCACATTCTATTGAGGGCTAAGGATAAAGAGACGAAGTTTATAATACGGTAAGCATAGTATGACATCATTCATATCACAAAACAATTGAGAACAGACAAACAGGCAATTGTAACGTTGTGTGGGCAAGTCCAGCACGGAACTAGATTACGGGTCAAGATCAAAGGAACATCACTCCTCTCTTTTAAACCTTGTAAGGTGCAATGATACACTAAGACAATTGTGTATAAAATTGAAAAGAGTAATAGACAATGGCTGCAAACCATGCAGTTCAAGGCACAAGTTAGAGTAAGTAGTAGTTAAAAGGCCTGAGGATCCCATTTCGAAAAAAAGGCATGAGGATTAAGGACTTACAACAGCGACTTTGACTGGTGTAGTCATGCCCTTCTTCTTGCTGGTGTGACAGTCCTTGAAGATTTCCACACCATTTGGTTCAGGTACTTTTTGGTCCTTACAGGCTTTCCTCTGCATTTCGAACAAGTCAATACAGATCTGATAATATGGTACAACGAAAAGAGTGAAACAGCAGCTAACTACAAGAGCCTCGCAGTGTGCAATATAGCTACGAGATCCTGTCGTCTGTTGGAATTTCACTTTCGTACGGTTGGCCTTGTTCTTTGAACAGTTCACCTACAAGAAGATAGATTTGTGTGGGACATGCGTAAATAGGACTTCAACATGTGATCTGATCACATATATATAATGTACCTGATACTTAGGATCAGACCAGTGTTTAACAAGGCCCCTCCAGTCTTCATCCGATATATTTTCCACTGGAGATGTTTGGGAAAGTTCACTGTTAGCCTTGCCTTCAAAGAGAGTTTTCCTCAAGTTATACCGATACTGTCACAGAGCAGACTTGAAAACATGGGTGCAAGCTTGTCTGGTTGCATCATCTTGGCTATCCAACTTGAACCTCATCTGTTGAAAATTATGGGAGTCTCATTATCAGCAACCTACAAAGTATGGGACAGAGCAAGACAATATTACTAGTTTCCATACATAACCATACTTACAGATAAATGGTCGAGGAAGGTGTTGAACTGGGTTTCGTCTTTGTCATTCCTATACTGAATCCATGTTGGGAGGATACGTACATGACACCTAACGACAACCGCTGCCTCTGATACTAACTTGGCTGACTCTTTAGCATCACGTGGCCTTTTTAAACCTGCCTCAAAACGGATCTCCATTCTTCCTCCTCTAGATTTAGTTAACCTATCGAGCAATATCCCTGATGTTTGTTTCCTCTTGCGCCTAGGTGCTAGTCCAACAACGAACATAGGAAGTGTTAGTGTACATCAAACTGTGAGACTACATATAAAGAAGCATGCAACTGTAACTTGACTCCAGCAACTACCTTCTTGCTGTTGAAGCTCACAAGGTTCGTCTGATATTGCCAACTCATCTTGTGTCAAGAGTGCTTGGGAAGTAGTGTCAGGTGGCAAGGGAGCTTGGGAAAACGTGCTTCTAGCTCAGTTGACACATGAGTAAGTCATGCAGCTGGTAGTACTGTGGTAGGTGTTGCAAGAACTAGGGCTGTCTCTGCTTGTTTGGTGGCAGCTATTTGTTTCTGTTTGGCTTTTTTTGCAGCTCGTGTAGCATGGGATGGTGTGTTTGTAGAATTTTTCGCTGGACTTTGGCCTTCTATTGCACCATCAGTACCAGCAGAATCAGCAGGATTCATCCGCTTCTCATTTCCTGCCATTCTGTGTTTCTTCCTCTTTCTCTGTGCCATGTTAAGTCAAGCTGACAAGAAAAACGAATAACAATTTAGTTCTTCAGAACAAATTGATGCGTGATGCAGACGAACTGAACTTTGATGTTAGACAACCACATGATAGGAGGATGTAATATGTATGGAAAATAGGACATAAGAGATAACCAGAACTATGATGTGTAAACTAAGAAGAAGACATTTCACCAAATTAGAAGCAATGCAATGGAAGGTAGACACCATATGAATGATGCTACAAATATCGCTTTGCCAAGTTAACAATGTCTCATCATAAATGGCGTTTAAACAAATGTGAAGCAGTACAAGAAATAAATCATATGCAAGATGCAAACAACATCACACTACCATGTTAGAGGTCTCTCGTCATTAGTGCCATTGCATATTCACAACATTGCATATTCACAGCTTATGATGTGTAAACTAAGGAGAAGGCATTTCAACAAATTAGAAGCAATGAAAGCTAGACATCATATGAAAGATGCAACGAATATCACTCTACCAAGTTAAAACTGTCTCGTCATAAGTGTCATTTCAACAAATTAGTAGTACAAGCTAGAAAAGAATGTGAGATGTAACCTATATCACACTCCGAAGTCAAACGTGTCTTATGGTAAATGATTGTTGAAGGTTACACAACAATAGTAATTTGATGTAAGAACATGGTGTGATAGACAGATATTGTATGTTCTAGAAACAGGAACACGTGTCTTACTCAAGTATAATGTGTAAAGTAAGCAGATGGAATTCAACAAAATTAGAAGCAATACAAGCTAGACATCACACATAACATGCAACCACATATAATAGTGCCAAGTTAGAGGGAGCACCGGTGTTTGCTGCACTAGGGGAGACGTGCTCATCATAAACACAACTTTGTTGAGTGTCTATGCATGTGTTGTCTTGGAAATCATCTTGGGGGTGTGGAGGAGTAGAAACTGTAGAGGCCCTCCGTTCGGAAGGAGCACCTTTATCCGCTGCCTTGCTAACTTTCTTCTGCTTTATTGATTTTGAATTTTCAAGTAAAACCTACAAGAAAAAGCAATAAAATTCTCTCTTCGGAACTCATTCATGCATGATACTGACAATCACTACTTTGATGTAAGGCAAACACATGATACCAGGATGGAATATGTATGAAAAACAGGATGGCATGGCATGTTCACAACTGTTTGTGTAAACTAAGCAGAAACCATTCCAGCAAATAAGAAGCAATGCAAGCTAGACACCACATGAAAGATGCAACCAATATGACTCTGCCAAGTTAAAAGCGTCCCATCATAAATGGAATTTCAACAAATTATAAGCAGCGCATGCTATAAATCATATGAAAGATGCAACTAATATCGCACTGCATATACTAAAGGTGTCTCGTCATATTGATTGATGCAGGATACAAAAAAAACAATAGTTTTATGTAAGGACATGCTTAATAGACAGATGTACTATGTACTAAATACAGGAAGACATGTCACATTAACATGTATAATATATAAGCTAAGCAGACTAGCACATGCAGTTTAACCAGATTTGAAGAATTACAATCTAGACACCATATGCAACATGCAACCACATATCACGCTGCCAAGTTAGAGCAAGCACCTACGATGCTAGTATAGGGGAAATGCTGTAATCAACTACAGAGCTACGTTCACTATCTTCATCTAGCATTTCTGTTTCTTGAGAATCATGTCGGGAGGCTGACGCTGCATTCTTTAAATGAGGAGTAGTCCCCTTGCCTGCCTGCCTCGTCAGAAGTGATTGATGAGGGATACACAAGAACATTAGTTTGATGTAAGAACATGGTTAATACACAGATGTACTAGTATGTACCAAAAACAGAAAGGCATGTCATATTCAAAGGTATAATGTGTAAGCTAAGCAGATGCAATTTAACAAAATTGGAAGCAATACAAGCTAGACATCCGGTTGGAGTGGTGAGCATGATCATCTAGGACCTGAGAGCCTGGTGGGAAGCGGGCTGCTTCGCCACCATCGCAGCTTTTTAGTTGGCTTCTAGGTGATGCCTATCTTTGTTGGGCTTGTCACTGGCTCGGCTAGTGCCCTGACTAGCTATTTGTCTTCTGGTGCTCACGGGATGGTGGTTCATGTAAAAAAATATCTTTCCTTATCAGACCGACTATATGGAACATGCAACCATATGGAACATGCAACCACATATGACACCGCGAAGTTAAAGCAAGCACCTGGGATGGTGGTTCATTGCGAGCGAGGTCATCAACTCCAGAGCTACGTTAACGTCTCCATCTGCTGACACTGCACCCTTTATAGCGCTGTAACGTGTCGTGCATACCCGCGAAGAAAGCTGGCGCGACTTCTCTCTTTTCTTTGCTGCTTCTCTTTCGGCAGACTCTGAAATACCCTTGCATAAAAACACAATAGTGAGAGTATGGGTGAAGTGTGTGCAGAACTAGTGCACTGTAAAAGTAGCAGATAGCAGGTGGCTAAAAAATAAATGACAGGAGGCATATGATAGCTCTACAACATTGCATGGCAAACAAAATTAGATTCTACTCCGTATGATTTTGTAATATATGAGCACAGGAAATGCAGGTACTCCTCCAGCACACCACCACATGTGGTCATATCTAAGATAACAGTCAACTGAAAATAAATAGGTCAGTCGAATTTTTAATGAACCGTCCGATCTATAAGGAATGGGCAGATGGCCTTCGTCTACCTCCCGCCAGTCGCTGTTGACGATCTTTCTCAAACTGCCAGCGACCACCGGCCCAGACCCCTGCCTCCGCCACCCCGCCCTTCCCTCGACCTCACACCACCGCCGTGCTTGGCGGCACCCCCAGGCCATCCCTTTAATCCCGGTCGACCTCCAGATCGGGCACCAGTAGCTCTAGGCCGCACACGTACCTAGGATAAACACCAAGGCGCTGCTTCCCCAGCGTAATAGGCGTACTAGCGCCTGTTACGCCGGGGAATGCTTCTGTTAATTAGGAATCAACTGTCCAGAAATTGAAATTCAGGGAGGCGACCGACCTCTAGCTAAGGTGAAATAGTATATGAGGAGAAACCTTGTGCATCGCGAGTTACTAGGAACATCTAGTATCAAGAAGAAGCGGTCAACTAGTGTTTTCTGTGGGATGAATACCGTGCAAGCAGAGACGTAAGATTTGCATGAATAAGGGAAGATGAGTACCTTTTTCGGTCGCCGGTGTGGTCACCTCCACATGTCGCGCCGATCTTCTTCTTTTTACTGGGGAAACCGGTGTTCTAGAGGGTGCAGGCTTGGACGAACCCATGGCCAAATTGTTGACTGTGGTGCCGTGGCCGTATGTCGGCGGAGGGGAAGCAGATCCGAGGCGGCGAAGGACGGTGTATCAGGAACAACTCCGGTACGATGGAGGGTGGCAAAGTTGGAGCGACAGCGGTGAGGCGCAAGACAGCGTGGTTGAACTGGCTCGGGTACGGACGGCTCGGCCTCAGCTTCAACTACTAGCCATGGAGGGTGTTGCGGACGAGGTTGCGGTGGACGACGACGTTGGGGTATCGGCTCCGGCATGATGGAGGAGGGCGACGGTTGATGGGTGGGATAGGGTGGCGGACGGAGGACATCGGGGTTTCGCGGCTGGTGGAGAGGTAGTTTTGGCGCCCACGGAGTACGAATGGGGAATCAGACGGTTGGGGAGAACCATGTTTCAGTCTGGGACGTGCTTGTTTTTGGCTTTTTTGAACAGAAGATGGGACGCGCTTGTTTGAAATTTGGGGAAAGTACAAACTTTGCCCCCCTCTTAAATTTCGGACCTACTGCGGGTCGGGGTAGGATGGTAATCCCGGGTGTCCCAAATAGTGGGCGGGAGCGATTTCGGCCGCGTGCATGTGTGCTTAGGCGGCCATTGTGTATGACTGTTTTTCGGAGGATGTTGCGTGGCGTCTAGATGAAGCTACAAACCTACCCCGGTTTAGACCTTTGGGCGTCGGGCCGGTAGGTTTCATGGGTTGGAGTTATTATAAAAGTAATTTCCTTGTACTACCAAACATTGGTCTCATGCGGTTTCAGGCGAGTAGAGGCTCTTTTGGCGCTTCGTTCGAAATTTTGAAACACAAGCATTCACGTTTAGAGTACTCTTGAACTATGAGGATTGACCTAAATAGACAACGTTATATTTGACCTTGTATGTTTGAAAACCTCATTAAATTATCCGCTTCTTTTTGAAATTTTGACACTTGAAAATCCTATAACTACGATTATTTTGGAATGGAGGAGCTAAATTTGATTCTATTTTGTACACGACTAAATATGCTATTATGTACAAAATCAGAGCAAAGATTGGTGCCCCCATAATTTAGGTATGGTTTACAAATGCCATGATATCAAATTCAAATAATTGGATAATTCGATTTTTTTAAACCACCTTAAGTTGAATTCAAATGTATGCTAGTTCATAGGTAGCTATTTATAATGTTCATTGTGTAACTTTCGTATGTATAATGTGATTTACACACACAACATGAACTATACTCACGTTTATATTCGATTGCTAAAGCGATGCATTGTCTAGAGTTCAAAATACTAACTATGTGGATCAATTGTGTCGAATAATAACATAGACATGCTCAAATTCGATAGGATCTAGATGTCTGATGGATCAATGACCGCTCCTTACGCGAATTGCAAATATCATGATCCCATCCTAATATCTGGATACAATTTATATCTTTAATCAATGTGTACAGCAGTCTTGTACGTGTAGTTTCACTCTCCATCGGTGGTCTCTCACACATGCTCACACACTCTCTCCCGAGGTGTCTTTCTCGCACACATGCTCTAGATATTACCCTCCCTCCCTCTCGTAACCATTTACAACTGTTTTCACTAACCTTTATCACAAGCACTCTTCCTCTCGCAAACATACACACGCACAATCCCCATCGACCCTTTCTATATACATGGACATGCCTACGTGTCTCATGTATGCACATTATCTTTAGGCCTGTCTCTCACGCATTGTCTCACACCTCTCTTCCTAATCGACGAGTATGATTCTAGCAGAGCATTCTTTAGGATGTCCCTTAAAGTTAGGTTGGATGAATAGTAATATAGAGATAAAGGGGTTATCTTAGTCCGAGAACCTAGGGTTACAAATCCTAGCCGGCTTTGTCAGTGGACATAGAGTCCTTCACAATTCTGCTATCTTTGTCTTGTACGACTAGTCATCCATGGGTCTTCCTAAATGCGTCACGGGTCGACCAATGTGGCGCAGGACGGAACCGAACGAAGGGCCTCACCTCGACCCACCGGACCTCACACGGTGACACACCCTCTGCCCCCACGTCTCATTATCTTCTCACACCCACACATACCAACACAAACACCACACACACAGAAAATTTCTCCTGGTGCCTCTATTCCCTCCCCCCTTGCATATACACACTCAAGGGAATGGAATCTCTCGTCATGACGTCATATTCGTCTCTCTCTCTAGACACTCTCATTTCTCGTG